>NW_027279472.1:102500-112500 GCF_046629955.1 Centroberyx affinis
GTCTCAGTGCCGAGCTCCACAAGCTGGACGACATCCACTGGATCTGTCCGCTCATGCAGTGCTCCGAGGAGGTGTGTGTGTGTGTGTGTGTGTGTGTGTGTGTGTGTGTGTGTGTGTGTGTGTGTGTGTGTGTGTGTGAGCATGCATGCATTACTATTTAAACCACGCACCTACAAAACCCAGACTCACGTGACAAACAATCCACAGTGAGGGATTTGCCAAGAAATCTATTTGAATTTTCTGTATCTGTCTTCATGTTTATAGCGTAAATATGTGTATGTGTGTGTGTGTGTGTGTGTGTGTCTGAATGCTGTTGATGAAGACATATTTGCTGTTGTGTGGGGATTGATCCTGGGACCTTTTGGTCACAGGGCAGCCTCTCTAACCCGTTCACCCATCCCCCCCCCCCTCCTCTCTCAGGAGTCGGTGCGGGGCAGCAGTAAGAGCAGCATGAAGCTGAAGATCATGCCCAAGGTGAAGAAGGAGAGAGAGAAGCTGCACAAGCAGAGGTCCAACAGCTCCCTGTCGGGTAAGAGAGCGGGACAGTCCCCCTTTTAACTCGTCAGAATACTCACATCCAAAATTGTTTTTATTTTACGAGCTTAAAATCAACCGTAATCAAACTGCAGAAACAGAATTTTTTTTTGGATTACCTTGGACTGCCGACATCGGTGAATCCGCCGCCATGTTTGCCTCCTGTGTCGATACACTTACACAATTTGTGACGCCAAATGGGAGATTCAAGAGCCTACAAAAAAATTCCTGAGTGTCCTACTTGTAATTTGTACATTCAAAAAAAGGTGCTACTACTAGGGATGGACGATTCCACATTTTTTGGAGCAGACTCCGACTCCTTGTAATGGAATTGAAGGAATCGATTCTAAATCGATTCCGATTCCAAATGAAAATCACCACAAAAATTGAAGTTTTACGCCGGTTGACATTCAACCAGTGAGCCTTGACTTTCTCCCTCCCCCCTCCCCACTTGTTGTGAAATGGATCAGACCAAAGCAGTATAGATAGGCCTCAATCCGAATGAATTCATTACAAATTCATTTAAATGAAACAGTTTCTACGATTCCAGAGTTTGGAGTCGACTCCGATTCCATTTATTAGTAGAATCGATTCTCAGAAGCGACGTGATGGAATCGAGAATCTACTCTTTTGGAGTCGACTCTCCATCCCTAGCTACTCACCATGAATGACAAAAGAGAAAGAAAAGAATATTACTCCCACATTGAAATTATGCTCCCTTAGTGTTTATTTGTAACGATGTTTCGACCTCTCTTGGTCGTCGTCAAGTGAACTTGTGTTGCATCATTCCGGTGTGCGGATATTTTCTTTTCTTTCTCTACTTGTAATTGCCACCAGCAGACTTGTTTTTTCCCAGTCAGCAGGTCATATTGCAGGTAAATCTTGACACAACGTGAACGCGGCATCAGCTGCAGTGGCTCCAACTCTGTGTAGCTACTCAAAGCGTAGAGGAAGCTGGGCGGCCATCTTGGCTCTGATGTTCATTTTGGGGAGGATGTTTCCTGTTAGAATTCATAATTGATCCTCCAGAGTGACTTTACAGCTTGAATGGAATGAGAGCTGAAATGCTAAAATCACCTTGTTGTTTGATATTATCTCAGTTGATCTCCATTATCACTGTGGCAAATTGTTTATTCTTTTTTGTCAGCAAGTAAACGACTCCGCAGTGAGTCATTTTAATTTGGCGTTTTTCTCTCTCTCTCTCCCGCAGGAGCCTGGGATACCAAAGGCGGGGTGGGTGAGGCGGATTCCTCGGGCAATTAAAGACCTGAGCGAGGCGCTTTGAAAACACCCCCCCTGTTACCATGACAACCAGGGGTGAGGAGCACCCCTCCTGTTCTTCTCCCCTCTCAGCGGGAAGCGCAGCGGCTCGACAGAGGCGTGAGGGAGAAAAGGAAAAACCATCTTCCCGACTTTCTGCCATCTCCTCCCCGTTTCACTCCTCCCTCCTCCATTTTGCGAACGGGGAGGAGGGGTTTTTTGTTTGAAAGGGGGTCCCGGCTTCGCATCGCATCGCATCACCGTTGGCGTTCTGCTTTTTGGTTCCGTCTACCCGCTCGAGCCAGGAAGTGGGCGTGGCTTGCAGTCGAAGCGGGCGAATCAAAGGGACGGGGGGGGGGGGGGGGGGAGGCGCGGAGCGACGGCGGTCTCCTAGCGACCGTTTTTTTTTTTCGACGACGAAATGTGTTTACGTGGTGCTCTCCTTGCATGACGAGTGCAGCCATCTTGTTTTATACCTATCTCGATAAGTTGTTACAGTCGTTTCATTTTTCCCTCTCTTCTTCGACTTTTTACCCTTATTCTTTCCCGAACTCATGAATAGCCTTTGGACTTTTGCTTTTTCTTGAGACTTTCTAAGAGTATTTATTTGCTGTTGCTATCGCCATAAGAACAACAACGGCAGCGAATAACAACGACAAAATGAACAACAAACTGAAACATCTCAACCTGATCGTCTGCTGAACTGGAGAATATCTTAAATGTTGCAAAAAATATATTGAGGAATGTACTTGTGTGGACTTGTATTAACCTGTGAATAACGATAATAATGATAAATCATATGGTTTTACAGAGGTTCTACTGTTGTGGTTCTAAAGTGGTTCTTAGTAGGCCGTCGTGTGACATGTCCGCTCTGATGAGTCTTTAATCTGGAATTGAGTCTTCTTGTGGAAAAAAAATCTGACCGTGGGGTGTGGAGGTTTCACTTGTTTTAAATGCTACTTTACTTTTTTCAAAATTTTTATCGAAAAAACAAAAACAAAACTTTCTAAAAGTATCTTGAAATGAGGTACGTCACTCCATAAGTAAGGTCTAAAAATTCATTTGAAAATAAAAGAAGTGGAAATAAGTGGAATTATCTCACCCCGTTGTAATTTTTTTCATTTATTTTAAGAACAATTAGGTTTTAAGATGCAATACTAGACTAAATGACTCAGCAGGTTGGATGTTTTTGGCAGTGTGAGGTGAAGGCGTTCACAGAAGGAGGAAGCATCAAGGACACATCAACAAAACATTATGACTACTCAATATATTACTCCTACTTTGCCATACTTATGATTGTATTGAATAGTATAATATATGATAATCATACAACAGTTTAATGGATCTTGTGATGCACTGAGCTAAATCAGCGATTATTTGTTTGTTTCACAGATTTAAAAGGTTAAAATCGCTTTATTTTGTTTTTGGTTTTGGTTTTTTTTCCCACTGGTAATCTGTGAAACTGTCCTGGCTTTGCTGCTTCCCCCCTTTGAGAAACTCCTTGGCCACTGTGCATATTAAACAAAGCCAATTAATGCTGTTCTGTGTGTCCCTGCATGCGCTCCATACTTAGCCTTCCTCTGCCTCACAGTGAGGGGTGAAGTTGCCTCATATTTCTGACTTTGGGTCTGTTTTAACAGTTGTTTACTGCGGATCCGCATCACATAGCACTTGCTAAATAGTTCTTTTGTTTTAACCTGCTTGCAGTATCGGGCAGTCCGGTTTACTGTATAAGAACAGTTCAGATATAAAGTCATGTGAGTTTAGAGAAAAATTACACTTCACTGTCTGTCAAATACTTTGCTGTATTGTCTAAACTTGCTGACACTGTGTTGTTTTACGTCTGGTACTCCAAGCAGGTTACAACAAACACTAACAGTTATTTGTGAATATTATATGACCCAGGTCTGGTTTACCGTCCCTCTCAGCTGATCTACAGTCAGTTGTAACTCTGAAGTCATACTGAGAGGCGGCCAAAGGGAGTTAGTTACATGATCTTGTATTTGCTGCTGCTCTGAAATGGCTAACACATACAAACTAAGGTTTACATGGATCCTAAAGACGTGTTTTAGAGGCAACTTCCACCGCAATTTTACAGCAATGATCCTAAAAAGTCAGAATTACCAAGAAGGAGAGTTCACTAATGCGAGCGAATAGTATCTATGAATATTTGTAAGCGGTTTGGAGTACCAGACAGGTGGGGTTTGCCACATAGCCAAATGCAAAAGATTGGCAGAAACTGTAGACAATCACAGGAAAGTATTTTAAAGTCTGTATAGTGAGCTTTTCTGTGATTTAGCTGACACTAACTGAACCATCCTGTTGCAGTAAACCCCACCCCTCCGGTGCTCCAAGGGGGTAAAAACAAACGCTAACAATTATTTGGAAATACAGTGTGACCCCGGTCCGATAAAGATGGCTTAAAGTTGGATTTTTAGAGCTCTAGCTAGAATATTACATCCATAAGTAAGGCTTTTAATTTGTAAAGGATCATTTCTGTACAATTCCCCTTTTCACGTAAAGGGTTAGTTCTCGATTTATCTCTGTTAGCTAACGGGTTTCCTCAGTTGTCGGTGCGTTGGGTGACCGGACCCGGGCTAACCCTTTATGGGGGCGGAGCTACTGTGAGGCGTTTTAGATGTTCAACTCTGGTAGGATTGTGCTACTGTACCCATAGTGTGCCAGCTATACGCTCTACACCTTAGAGGCTTTAGTGGTGTCGTGCCAAGTGTGTACCGAGTTCAGTGGGTTGTAAGACATACAAGGAATGTGTGTGTGTGTGTGTGTGTGTGTGTGTATGCGTGTGAGAGAGAGAGAGAGAGAGAGAGAGAGTGTGTGTGTGTGCTTATGTGCACTGCAAATGCGAAAGTTGCTGTATGTCGTACATTTCAAAGTTTACTGTATCTTGCCTTGCACTTTACAAAGAAGCAAACTTTACGGGGAAAAACAAATAGAGATGTGTGTGTGCGTGTGTGTGTGCGTGTGTGTGTGTGTTGTAAAGATTACGAGTGTTTTTTTTATTGGTTTGATGACAAAAAATATTCCTCCTTCTATTTATGACAAATGTATACGGACAAAAGTGTGTTGATAAAATGTAATATAGCTAACCAAACGTAAAAGAATGTTAAAACATATATAGATATATACACAGATGTTTATTACATCAGGGGCTGTACAATCACATCCATGCTCTTCACTCCCATGGACGCTTGAGAAATCCCATTTTATGCCAATGTTATTATTATTATATGCGATTATATGTCATTCCACTGCCACACCAACGTTATTGCAATGTAATTCCAACGTTATCGCAATGTTATTCCAAAGTTCAGCCAATGTTAGAGGAAAGTTTTTCTAACTTTTCAGCCAAAACTATTGAAATTCTATTCTAACTCCAGTGTTATTTTCAATCACAGGCTACTAATCAATGTGAATTGTCTACACTCTTAAAAATTGTTCAACGCATCCGTGTGTCTAGTTTGGTTTCGGCACACATTTGGGTTAAATTTCAGCGCAGCAAATGGAAATTGCTGAATTTATTGACATAATATTTTGCTGTTATTAACCTTTGTTGTGTTGAAAAGGAGGTTAGTTTGGGATGATTGGGATAGATTAGGTAGATTCATGTGGTAAATGCACCTTGTCGAAGTGAACACACTGAAAATCCATTTTGGGTAAAAAAAAAAAAAAAATGTATCATCATCTGAAGTTTATCATTTTAATATGTTTAAAATATCGATAACTCTTAAAAAGTGTTATCATTTCGTCAACCAAGGACTTAATTTATCTAGTTTTCTTTAAAAAGTAATTTGTTTGATTGTTATTATTATTATTTTTGTTTTCGCTATCATATCATTTTGTAAGTGTGTCACGTTTTTTCGGTGAAAATGTCATTTTGGAGTAAAACTCTTTCAGTTACAAGGAGTCACAGAAGAAGAAGAAGAAGAAAATGACTGCGGAGAAACTGGACCAGTGGACGAGGAACACTCCACCGTGTTTGTGCAACAGTATTCCATAGACAACATTTGTGAACGCACCCCTGATCCGAACAGCCTATATATCGAGACTGTGTGCGCAATGCTGGAAGCCAGACTAGATGTTGCACGACCCTGTACGTTGCCAGGTGTTTTATTGTGCTATCGTGTGCAGTGTGTAACAAAGACAAAGTCAGCGCAACCCTATGGAGATTAAATGAATTATTGAAGTGTCAAGCTGGTGTGTTAACTGGTATAATGTGTTGGTGATTATTCATTTCACTGCAGTCTACATCGTGAAGGAAAATCCCCCCGCGGATTTTCTAACATCTCATCAATCTGTGGATTTCAGGGGGTATTTTGTGATGAATTTACTTTTTTTTGGTATACCCACTTTCCCTCAACCTGCCTTGTCTGCTGCAGTTAGTGATTTCCTAAATTTTCCCAGAATGCCTTTCAACAACCCCCAGAGAATGGGCGTGAACTTGTTGCATTCAGCCGTGTTTAAGTTTAAGTCTTAAGTTAAAAGTGTAGCTGGGAAGAGCAGTAATGATAAGCGTAGTAAGAGCAAGAAAGCATGTTTTTCCGATCGAGAAAGAGAAAGAGTCACAGCTCTTACTCAAAACAAATCTGATTCCAGTTCCTGTAACTTTAGCTCAGCATGATGAACTTGTCTGTGCTCTTCTTCTGTGGTTTTCATACCAATTAAGAACTCATGAAGAAATAAAATCAGTCCCGATTTCATTAAGTTCTGCTAGGCTTTCCAAGCACAAGGAACTGCTGGTTTTCAGATGTCAGCACCCATAAACTCTTGCATTTTCAGGTTGTTTTCTGTAGTTGGCACGATTGCTTTCTTACTCCTCGCAAACCTAACCGCAGCTCTCTTGGAAAAAGACTGAGACTCACGTTTTCACTCTCGGTGCCGTCACTTGGTGCCACCTGAATTTGAATGGCATATTTGTTCTCACTTGGCCAAACGAACCGAACTAAAGGAGTAAATGCTCCAGAGTTTGAATATAAAGCGCTCCAAAAATGCTTGGTGTGACTTTAGACAAAGAACACACATACTGGCTTCAACTAGCAGCTCAAAAGAAATAAATTCCATTTACCCCAGGCATGGAAAAACAGTTCAACATGGCAAAGCAGTCGAACAGCTTTAAAATCCTAGTTGCCATAACTGCTAAATTTTACCCAGCGATGGCTTTCTCTCTCATAACTCACTGCTTTGACTTCTCTTAAGTTTGGGGTGAACTGTTTGGTTGCTGATCTGATGAAGCTGCAACAGAAAACTTAACAGGCTAATTCATACTAAGACACACTATGGTTCCTCTTCACTGTTATTATCACTGCGACAATGATGCGTTTAGGTTTACCAACACGTGTACTAAGAGATTTTCTTCCAAGTAGTATATATACATAAGAATAAAAAGTAGGAAATGACTTACTGTGTGTGTTTCAGGGTGTGTTCATGTATTTTGAGCATGCATGTACCTGCTTTGCCTGAAGAGAAGAGTAAATGAGCAATACACACAGTACAGTAGGTTGTGTGAGATCAGTCCTCGCAGATATTAATGTAAACAATGCATGGAAATACAAATTCAGAGTGACTCACGAGCTAAAGGCCGATCCAGCCTCTACTGTTTAACTGCCAGAAGCGGCCTGACACCAGTGAATACTCAGATGAGCCATTAGGCTTTTAAATGACTCATTAATCTTAATCTTCATGATGAAAACGGGGGATGTGTGAGGAATTACAAACAGCAATACTGTCTCTGTTTGGATTTCTCTGTACATATACATGCATAGAAACATCTATCTATCTATCTATCTATCTATCTATCTAGTTATATTGATCTATCTATCTATCTATCTATCTATCTATCTATTTAGTTATATTGATCTATCTATCTATCTATCTAGTTGTGTGACCTTTTTACTTCTTAGTATTATTACATTTTAGTACATTTTTAACATTAGCACTTGTCACTTTCTTACTTTGTTTTTTTTCTACTGAATATATACCTACTCTTCATACTCCTTGTACCCTTCACCTCTACCCTCTACCCTTCACAAAATAGCCTTCCTACTTCATACCTTTCATACTCCTTCCACCTTTTACACATAAGCCTTCCTACATATTTTCTTACTTTTGTACTTGTTACTATTATGAAATTTTAGTACATTTCTAACATTATTACTTATCACTTTGACACTCATTACAGCTCCTTCACAGAAGTGTTTTAAACTGCCACATTTCTCACAGTTTTAACATTACATACACATATACTTTGCTTCAGCCGTTTCAGTTTCAACAGACGATCCACAGTCATGTTCAAAAACACGCGCACACACACACACACACACAGCCACTGGTACATATATAGGACCAGTATCAGCACCAGTGTGTAGATGCAGTCAGTTGATGTTACCTATCCCTGTTTTACCAAGAGAGTGAGACAGCAACTGAAGAACAGGGAGAGAGTAAAGCAGATGAGACAGAGACAACAAGTGGAGACAGACAGAAATATGTGACATAGATACAACCATAGGATAAGAAAGAGGGAAAGAGGAGAGTGATAGACCAGTCACAGACAGCCAACAGAAAGGGTGAGCTGTACCCACACTAAACTATCTATCTATCTATCTATCTATCTATTTAGTTATCTATCTATCTATCTATCTATTTAGTTATCTATTTAGCTATCTATTTAGTTATATATCTGTCTATCATCTATCTATCTATCTATCTATCTATCTATCTATCTATCTATTTATCTATCTAATCGTCAAACAGATGTGAAACATATTTCAGTTTCAGGCACAAAAAATCTTTATTTCATGTATTGAAGTTGGATCCAGTAACTGAGAGTCAGTCCAAAACACCATATGATACTGTATACATACAGTATATTTTTGAAATGAAAAAAAAACAAACAACATAATTATCTCAAGAATCATCATTCAAAATCTCTAAAATGTAGAGGATCCAGTCTGTCACAGTGTCGACCGAAGATGTAATATTAACATAAGTTACTATTAGGAACCTTTAAAAAGCACCATCATTGATTTTGATTTTGTGTGACCAAACATTCAGTTGGCATCTCACATTTTTTTGGAATTAAACTTCAAAATTAAAATTAAAAATCAATAACAATCAAACTTTTCTTCCAAGCTAACGCAAGTCAGGACAAATCCTTTTTACTCTGAAAAACAAGGTTTCACGATTTTCCCCCCCTGGAGTGAGCGCTCTAGCTATCCAGCTCGGGCATGTCTTCGTACCCTTCCTCCTCCTCCTCCTCCCTCTTCCTCTTCTCCTCCTCCTCCGCCTTCTTCCTCTCCTCCGCCGCCCTCTTCATCTCCTCCTCCACCTTCCTCCTCTCCTCCTCTAACTGTTTCTCTCTCTTCTCCTTCTCCTCCCCGCCCTCCTCCGTCTTCTTCGTGTCGTAGGCCCACTCCTCGTCCGAGTCGCTGATGTCGTCGTCGTCGATGTCCCAGTCGGGCCGGACCGGCTCGGCCGTCTCCGTCTGGCCGATGACGCCGTCCGCGGGCTCGGGCTCCGGCTTGAAGTTGGGGTCCTCCAGCTTGCCCCAGGCCACCGGGTCGGCCTTGCGGAGGCAGATCTCCACTTTGGACGGGACCAAGTTGACCGCGCTGCGTTTTATATCGATCACCTGGAGGGGAGGAGGGGAGGGGAGGAGAGGAGAGGAGAGAAGGGGGATAGGTGGGGGAGGTAAAGAGGGGGGAGAAGGAGGACAGTAGGAAAGAGATAGATGTAAGAAGATGATTTATATTTTGGGACCAAACGGACAAATATCTGCTTCATGTGTTACAGAAGGATAGAGGAGCAGATGGAGGGAGGGAATGAGCAGAGACACTAAAATACAGAAAATTGGGGAATTTAAAGTGGTAATCTGGGTTTTTTTTATATTGGTTTAAAGTGGTAATCCTCCTGTTTTCCCCTGTTTTGTTTTGGCGCTGAGGTGTTTCTGCACTGCACTTCCCACAGATCACCTGTCAATCAAACAGTGTGGGCGGAGCTTGGATTTTCTGTCGATGCAGTGTGAGTTTCTCTTTTCTCTGTCTGTTCAGCCATGGTGGCTATCACTGCCCATGCTAACTACCCGGTTCTTCTTCTTCTTCTGTTTATTCCAAACAAACTGGAAACAAAATAATAAATAAATAATAATAAATAAAATTCATCACTTTCTGTGCGGCAGAGGATTTTTCCCGGG
>NW_027279472.1:117500-138135 GCF_046629955.1 Centroberyx affinis
AAATAGTTTGATGTTACCTTTTTATGACTGTCAAACAACTGCAAGATCATTAAAGTGTCAAAATGCTAGCATGACTGCTCTCTTGAATGGAAGTTTGCGCTGAAGTTTGCTAGCTTGTTAGCATTTTGTGACTTACAGAAAATAAACATTTTAACGATGATATAGGTCTTTGATAACCGTGAAAAGGTAACAACACATTATTTACACCATATATATATATATATATACAGTATATATATGTTTCACATAAATGATCAGATTACAGAAAAAGCAGCCACAGAAAATGACGATTTTTTGTTTTGCCCATAGAAATATAGCGGGGCATATCATGTACCGCACTTTGTGGGCGTGGCCTGTCTGAAACATCACGCTATTCTTATATCTGTCAGTTACAAATTTGGTTGGATCTCCATGAGTTTTGCACCAGAGACTGGGCAATGATATACGGAGCCCCTCTGGGGTCACATGGTAGAAAAAAAACTCAATGTGTAAATCTGTGCGAACGGATTTGGTAACTGTGCGCACGGATTTCTAAACCGTGCCCTCAGATTCACAATCCGTGCGAACGGATTTGTATTGTGAATCCGAGGGCATGGTTTTAAAATCCATTTGCACAGTTTACAAATCCGTTCGCACGGATTTACACATCAAGTTTTTTTTTCTACCATATGACCCCAGAGGGGCTCCATAATGTTACATCTGCATCAAAACTGTGCAAACATATGGAGGGAACATTAAGATAACTAACTATAACTTCAAATGCTCAAACAGTAGTTTAGTTAACATCCATCCAGCTGCAGTATTATTGGTTTGTGTTAGCCTGGTTGTTGCTATAGTTTTCTAGCCTTGCTAGCTATTTGGATAGCTACTAGCAAAAGAAATGTGAATATAGTGACATTCCTGAATAATGGGGAGGAGATGGGCATTTTCATGGGAAAAATCATAAAATTTTATGATTTTACTTTTACTCAGAATTTTAAATGAGATACTTTTTACTTTTACTTAAGTAGGCTTTTATACCAGTAATTTTACTTCGACTTATAGGATGTCAGCAAAGTAGCAGTAGGATATTTTAGCACTTTTTCCACCTCTGCTTTTAAATCACTCTAATTTATACTAATGTATAACCTTAACTTTGACCCTGTGCTTTTTCTTCCCTCTTATCCAGTGTAATACGTTCTACACCTAATGAACCACAGCTAATTACAATATCTGCCAGCAGTTCAAGCATGCGTTGACACTGAGCTGCTCACCTTGATGGAGAGGAACTCTGAGAAGTCTGTCGTCCTCTTCTTACAGCAGGACCAGCCCTGGACACACACACACACACACACACACACGCACATACACACACACACACACACACACCATACTGCATGTGAATTTCTTTTGAACTATATTTATTTCTCATCATCATCTAGCGAGGCTGGCACTGTACGTGTAGACAGTACTGTATTTTTATCCAACTATGTACAGTATTTTATTACAGATCAGACACTGATACAGTTGTTTATTTGTTTATTTGTTTGTTTTACCTTCAGAGCGTCGTGGAAGATGGGAACTCCTGGATGGAAGAGACAGGAATCTTTTGGAGGAAGGGGAAGAGAGGAGGAAGGAGGTTCAGTCTGTCTGCATGCACAGTAGCTTGACACACACATACGCTTACACACACACACTCAGCAGGGTACACCAGCTGTTCCTGGGGGTCATTTGAGTTGGGAGGTGTGTGTGTGTGTGTGCGTCCCATATAAGGAAGCTGGTAACAGTTGCTAGGAAGGCAGCCGTCCCTCTGGAGACACGTGGCTGACCATGCATGCTAAGCTAGCTTATAAGGCCCCACCCTCTCTCTCTCTCTCTCTCTCACACACACACACACACACATACGACATACGACATATGATAATGATGACAAAATTGATATGACATCACACTAGCCATATCCGCCATCTGACAGTAAATGCAGACCATAAGACGAAGTGTCGGTAACAAACAGCAGGCAGCGCTGGTTCCAACACCTGTTGTCACTTCACTAAACTTCACTAAACTTCACATGTTCTGGTCTTTATATAGTGGATCTGTCCATTTTGCATAGTGATTTTACATGACATGGCATGCTGAGGTCAATACACACCAACAAATCTGCTCACAACAGAGCTCAACATGGATTTAAACTTAATCCCAGACTAAAATATTGTTTCAGTGCTGGTGAAATGACTCTTAAACCAGGATTAATTCATGCCTGTTACACTGGTTATTTATTGCATATATGCTATATATTATATAAGTATAATATATGGTATATATGAATATGAAATATTGCTTTTTCAGGAATTATGAGGGGAAAAAAGCCCTAATTTCAGATTGATAATGATGTAGTTTTGAAATTTTACAATAAGTTTTGAATGAGCCTCACAGGTCCTGGAGTTGAAAAACTGACTGAACAAGTAAAGGATGATGTAAACTTTAATTCAAGAGAAAAATGAAAAAAATCCAAAGTGCAATTATGAGGTATTCATCCCACAATAGCAACTGGATATCTTTATGTATATCTGTATACCAGAAGCAAACCAGCCCACCAGTGTGCAACAAGGCTACAAAGTCAGGCTCACATGTTTCAGTTTAGACATTTCTCTGATACTTATCTAGACTGACTGACAAATATAAGCTTCACTGCCTTGATGAGCAACATTATAAGCAACCTGGACTTACCTGAATATGTAAAGTAACAGTAGAAATAGAGTAGAAACAGAGACAGAAACAGAGAGCGGGGCCTTACCGTCTTTATTCTTGTCGGTGTCAAACCTCTCCCCGCAGCCTTTGTTGTAGCACAGCAGAGCCATGTTGTGCCTCGAGGTTGGTGGGATTTCTTCTCCTCCGCTGTATATCTCTCTCTATCCCTTCGTTTTCCTCGATCTCGTCTGTCTTCCTCCTTCCCGGGCCTCCCAGCCTTAATCCTGTGACCGGTTTTCCAGAAGTTTCTCCAGCCAGGAAGAGAAGAGAAGCAGAGAGAGAGATCCAGAAAGGGGTGAGAGGAAGGGAAGGGTCTCTCTCTCTCTCTCTTTCTGGTTGGGCCTGGCTGAATGAATGATAAAAATAGCACCTCACCCTCACACCCTTCCCTCCCCTCCCCTCCCCTCTATTTCCAGCTGTCAAATCTTATCTCCAGGTGGGGGTTGAGTCTCTGCTGTCAGTCTGACCGGCCGCTACAGCAGAGACAACCTCCGACTTTCTGTGGATTTCTACTGCTGGAAAAACTCACCGTGGAATTAGGAAACATCCTGGATCTGCTCTACATGACCAAAAGCACACGGCCAGTCACAAGTCTGGACACACCTGATTGAATGTATTGTGTTTTTCATTCCCGTAAAGCCATTTTGATCTTGAGATGTGTTTCTTAGACAAATATAAATAGTGAAGTTGATGCCTATGTATGAATTTCTTTCCAAAGCCTTTTGCCTTTCCATCAAGGCAAAGGGCGGCTACTTTAAAGAATCAAAAATATAAGATAGTTTTGATTTGTTTAACACTTTTTTTTGGTCACTGCATAATTCCATTTGTGTTATTTCACAGTTTTGACGTCTTTACTGTTATTCTAAAATGTGGAAAATAGTAAAAATAAAGAAAAATGTGGTGTGTCCAAACTTTTGACTGGTAGTGTTTGTGGATGCCGCTTCTAATTACTTGATTTGGCAATTTCAGCCACACCCATTGCTGACATGGTATTAAATAAAGCACACAGCCAGAGCAAGCTCCATAAACAGACACGGTCCAGTGAAGGGAAACGTTAACGCTACAGCATGTATTGACATGAAGAGAGAGTGCTGGAGTGCTGTAACATGCAAAATGTAAATAATACCAAAAAATAATAATACCAAGGCACACTTTTTGCAGTGAAATATATGAAAAGGCCTTAATTGTATTGGCTCACCACCAACTCAACAAATGTGGAGTGCTAATCTGGTACTGGTGCAGATGCAGGCATGTACCAGATATTTGATCTGATTATTTATTTTTTGTTATTTTCATTATTAGTATTACTATAATGATGTTTGACTTTTGATGATGGACTGTGCCAAAATAATAAATAATAATAATAAAAATGTGAAAAAAATAAACACCAGTTGTACCATCAGCCTGATTCTGGCCCTATAACAAGAATTCAAATATGTTCCGTCACTATGCATATTCTGTTAAAATAGGTTGTGTTGAAAAATAACATAAATGTGCTTTGCCCCATGCTAGACACCTAGATATATTGTAATGACACACCTTTTTTTAAGAGTGCAGTTGAATAAGATAAGAACTTCAGTGGGTAATTGGATGAAATGTGTATTTTTAAGAAAAAAACCCCAACAATTTTCTAGGATATGTTTATGTGTTTGTGTACCTAAATCTCTCTTCTTGCTTTTATTCTGAGCACACCGAGACGAACCAGCAACTGCGGTTGACACGACAATAAATTACTGCATCTGAAGACAAAACACTTCTGCTCTCTCCTCCTCTGTTTCCATGGGCAGCACATCCTCAGTGATATATCTCTTTTTAAAGACCACTTAGTCAAAAACAAAACCCCTTAAACACACCCGAACACATCACCCCAGGCGTCCGAAGCCCTGTTGAGTGATTTTGGAACAAGAGCGCACACAAACAGTTTCATTATTCAAAACATAGCAGGAGGTGGGAGCCCGCCTGTTGAAGCTCTCGCAGCGGGGGGGAGGGGGGGGGGGGGCACTCCGGCTCTGGACCGGCTCGAGCGTTTCTGCTGACAGCTAAATGGCCCCGGCGTTCACCGGCTGGTGGAAGTGCTTTAAGTCGGCGTGTCACAGCAGGGGGGGGGGGGGGGGGGGAGTGATGAGGAGGACAGAAAGGAAAAACAACAAAAAACCAACAACCAGGAAAACGGCAACTACCCAATGGGAAGGAGTGGTAATTGTATGCTTTAGTTTGGCAGCAGCAGTGACGAGGTTCCCCGCTGTTTCAGGAAGTTGTTCCCCTGCACATTTGAAGGAGGTTACTGATGTAATTGTCTGATGTTAATGCATTTTTACAAGCATTTTAAGACAATAAAAACCAAATTATGGTTATATGATGGTAGTAAACACAGCTGTTTCTTGCTTTACGCGGACTACACGTCACTGTTTTTTGGTTTGTTTTTTCCTTTCTTGAAATTTACATGACCTCTCTTGGTAACCGTTGGTAACCATGCACCCTCATGTGTTGATCTAAAACACATACATTTCAAGCTCACAATGGCTGAGATAAAATGCACTTACAGATCCTGGAGCTGCTTTTTTTTTTAGCCATCATTATTAAGACAACGTTATTACAGTGGATAAGGCAGTAGAGAGTCCTTTGCCTAACAAGCAAACACATTCATCATCAGATTCTCATGTATGCTGACGGACTGATCCTGAACTCATCGAAAGTTACGATATGATTGGACGGTCGGGTTGGGGCAAACAAAATTGGGGCCCCCAAAAAGGTAGAAACGGCCCTGGTAGTATATGATATAACTGGATATGTCTTTCTCCCCTGGGAACACATCATCACATTGCTTTTCTTTGCTAATATCATGAGACATTTTAGGGAAGATTTTCAAGGCATTTTACTTACTCTTTAATTTCCCGCTAAATTATGTGTGAAAACCCCGAGGACAGAGTCGGTGGCATTTTGAATCATCATCGTCAATTCAGTTGTGATATCCTGGTGCAATTAGTCTACAAATGAGAAGATTGGCCGCCTCTATCTCACACCAGCGGAATTGTTAGTTCTGTAGCATTGCACAAGTTAAGATCACATTTCCCATAAAACCCCACTGCTTCCTGTTGCAGAAGGAATCTTTGGTCACAGGTTTTCTCTTCTAACATGTTTATCCTCATCCACTTTACTGAGGAGAGTAAACATGTTGTAAGTGATTTTTTTGCATCAGCCTTTCACTCCAGCTGTTGAGAAACTCTTTCAGCTTTAACTCCGTTCGCTCTGGTAGAACAGAACCTCTTCCTGTTTTGTGCCGTAAAGCTGTTTTGTTCCCTCCAAATCCACCAGGTGGAGAAACAATGGAAAACGCAGAGTAAACGCTGCCAATCTTCTCAGCGATTGGTCTGGTTTCTTTACGGTAATTAACATCTCAACAACAATGTGGTAATGATCTATTGTTGTTAAAATGCTACATGTAGCACCTTTAATTACAGTCATTATTGGGAATTGGGACGTCTGCAGGTTTCAGAAGGTCGGGGTGGCAGTAGCCTAGATCAGTGGTTCTCAACCTTTTTCTTATTAAGGACCCCTAATTTAGTCCACATTAGGGCCACGGACCCCCATTTGATCCCAAATCTGAGAATATTTTTATTGTCAGATATGATTTTGTCCAGAATTCCATGACTATCTGTACTGTAGGTAGAGAGATAACAGAGAAACTATGATCAAAATAGTCATTCTAAAATGACAAATTAATGAAGTGTAACAATTCATCAATTTGCTGAGGACCCCCTGGAATGCCCTCAAGGACCCCTGGTGGTCCCCGGACCCCACGTTGAGAACCACTGGCCTAGATGTAGAGAAACCGATTCGAAAACCCCAGACCAGCTGGGAAAATGCAGTTGAAGGGAGTGAATGCGTAACACTCTCTCCTCCCTCAACAACTACCATGAATGTGCCTTTGGGCAAGGCATTTAACCACAAACTGCTGCTCAGTGGCTGCCAGCAGAAGCATGACAGTGTGTAAGTGTGTGAATATGAAGCAGGATGTCACATGTGTGCTCAGTCAACTTTCCCTGGATAAATACAGGTTAAAAAAGTTATACGTCTAAGACTTTTTTTGACAGAATAAAACGTTAGACCAATTTTGCAGAAAATTGAGAAAAAAATAAGTAGCATTAGAATAAAGGTCTGCGTAATCGGATTGATTTCTCACACTGTATTTAAGAGTCAGAAGCTATATTTAACTATTTCAAAAGCCTTTCAAAGCCTTGAATTTAGATCATTAGAGTTTTTAAGACTCCGTTTGCAGTTTGAGGCTGAGAGACGAGACAGTGGTTCCTGTACAAAAACTCAAAAACAATCAAGTAGGAATGGAAAATGACTTTTTATTTCTTCCAAAAAAAAGAGAGAGAAAACAAAATCCCTAGAATAAACAAATATACTGCTGTAAAATAAAAGCCCATGATTTTTTGTTTTTATTTCAACTGTAACATTTGTTTGCCTTTCCATGCTCGATACAATCCATATATTTCTGCTTTAAATAAATAGAAAAAAAACAAATGTACAAAGAGATTAGGGGGAGGAGACAGAGAAGAGAGAGAGAGCCAGAGATTAAAAGGTGTACTTCGCTCAAAATCATTTGGCATCATTGACAATTCATGGCTGATCCTGATGTCTGGGGAGGTATGCAGTCCTCCAGTCTGCATCGTCTGTCTGTTTACCCCAACCCCCCCGTTTGAGTAGTAATCATACCTATATACTGCTGTAATAATGTTAATATCTTTCATGTTCAGAAAAATAAAGAGTAAATGAAAAATAATGTCATTGCAGATTATGAGAGTATGTATGTAAGCTCTGTGTGTGTGTGTGTGTGTGTGTGTGTGTGTGTGTGTGAATGTGTGTATTCTCTATATACAGAATAGTGAGGCAGCAATCCGAGGGTTCTTACCAAAAATCACACAGATGTAGAAAAAACAGAACGTGCACAAGAAGAGATCTTTGATTCGACACACCGACTCACTGACAAAACGAGGGGGATTTATCCGTTTAACAGCCTCTCTCTCTCTCTCTCCCTTTTCTTTCGTTGACACTGACTCTGCCACGGCTGCAACGCGCGCAGCTGCCCACAGATGGCGCCACAACAGTGGAAAATCCACAGGACAAACTGCCATTAAGGAGATGTGCTGCAAGTAATAAATGTGACATCTTTGGGAACAGTAACCAAAAAAAAAAAAAAAAAAGTTTGGCGCTCCGTTTTGCTACAGTGGCTCATATATCGACAGTACAAACATCTGTCAAATTCAGTTTATCAACTGATGAACCTGCTTTTTATGGACAACAAGTGACAAGTCAGTCTGAAACCTTCCGCTATTTGTCCGTCTTGCCCTTCATCTCGTCCGGCCGGTCGACAGGCGACACGTTTTAAACGGGGACAACAAGAGGAGAGAATTTATCATCGTCATCGTCATCATCACCATCATCATCGTCACATCATGCTTTTTGGAAAAAAGGACAACAAACATCGACAACGATACAACCATGCACTCGCTGACCGCAGAGAGAGGGGGGGATTCCTGGACGGGACGGTCTGGTCTGGTCTCATTATCATCTGCTACACTCTGGATTTCCACCTGCTCTTCAACTAGAAGCAGAAGCCAGACACATTATATATGGCATCAAGGTTCTCCAAACATCCTTCTCCTCCTAAATTCATATGTTACAACAGCGTAGAGAGGCGGCAGCAGCTTTAAAAGTCAAGCTGGGACAATGTGGGCAAGGGAAAGTGAAAGACTAACACTCTCTCCTCCCTCAGTAACTGCTACTGAGGTGCCTGTAACCCCCAAACTGGTGGTCACCAGCCACCAGTAGAAGAAGAAGTGGTTGCACTGGGCAGCTCCCAGCAGTGAATATGTGGAACTGTGCGAATGTGAGGCTGAAAAAAAAAAAGAGCCAAAAGCCTTTCCCTGGATAAATTACATCAAAGGTGATCAAAATTACCGACATGATAAAGCTGCAATAATTACTGGTAGTTGAACCGAAGCTAAGGAGACGAGGAGAGGAGCCGATAACATTTCTGAGACCCAGCAAAGTAATTATCTGACCGCCGTAGTCTCCTCTTCCACACTCTCCCTCTCTCTCTCTCTTCCTCTCTCTGCCCCCCTTTTGTCCATTTGAAACCAGCTCAGATACACAGACACAGAAAACCTCATCTCAACAGGCAGGGCTGGATTCCATGCAGAGAAAAAAAAAAAATTTCAGAGTTCTATATAAAAACAACAACAACAACGAAAAAAGCCATCAGAAAGGGAAAGAAAGGAAAAAAGTAAGGACTGACCGAGAGGAACACGAGACTCGGATTCGTCTAGGAAAAACAGCTGTGCTCATCGAAAAACTCCTAACACCAGAGAACTCCAGGAGTCGGCCCGATCTAGGTCAAACAGTTCTCTTAGTGTTTGATTTAACCTGCTTTTAAGTACTAGATGGGTGTGGTTTACAGCATCAGGACAATTTCAATAGTGTCAGGAAAGATGGCAGTCACACAAAAGTATCCTTAGTTGACCCTCAAATACTTTCCTGCGATTGTCTAAACATTACGGCACTTACTTTATCGTCCTGTATACAAAATCGCACCATTTGGGACTCTAAGCAGGTTAATGCAAACATCAGGAATTATTTGGGAAATACTGTTCATCCAAGTCTGCAGTCAGGCCCTCTAAACAGCCTGATCTGAGGTCACTTTTGCCTCCATCCCCACTGGTTTACTATTAAAGTCCAGGGGGGACGATGACCCGATTCTGGATCAGCGGGCTTCTCTTACTGACGTGCCAATTCATCAAACCAGAGTAGAGACAAAAGGACAGCTGTCGTAGAAAAAAAGGACATCGTGGAACCATGTTTAGAATCCACTGTGGCGCCAAAACACCGACATCCATTAAGAACTCAATAGTTTCACGGGCGTCCATCTTGGGAGCCCAAAGGCAACGGCGCCTCCATCTGGATCGTCCATTTTGAGGACGGAGAAGTTCCACCGTGTCCACGTTAGGGACATGGGCGAAGTCAGGGGGAGGAGGACATGTTGTCAAAGGCCAACAGCAACACCAGAAAGAGGCTTTCTGTTCTGCTTGATAGACAAACTGTTGGCCTGTCCAGTGCCATCCAGATACACGGAGAAAGACCACGACTCCACCACCTTGGCTGGAGCCAAAAACCCAGGACAAAATGAATGTTGCTTTACTAACAGGGCTGGAAACTTTACCTACCGAATTGATTTTTCAAATTGAGAGGAACGTCTGAACAACGGTTGGTTAACTGCCGAAGTGGCTAGTTGGGCAGACAACTTACCAACCACTGGTAAAATTTACTGGCATTTGACTGAAGCTGACTTCCCAACCTGCTTAGTATCATCAAAAGCGATTGGCCAAGATATTGTCCTTACAATACCGAACTTGCTCTGGAAAAGTCTGTTTTTCACGCAAACAAGTCTCCCGCTTGTCACAAAAGGGGGCGATTTACAAAAGACCTGGATATCGAAAAGCATCTGATTCGCTGTGTAGGTTCAACGGTCCAATCGGAGACGGTTTGTAGGCTGCTGACATCACAACGAGAGGCGCGGAGATGGCCGATGTTACTGAAGCCCAGTGAGACGGGGAACTTAGACGAGGAGCTCATCTACCGGACGCTGAAGCGATGCCGACGGTGAAGAAGTGAAGAGTGCGCTCGAAGCTACAAAAGCGAACCGCAAAGTCTGAACGAGGCCCGGGCCGCAGAGCCAGACTCCGCAGGAAGGTTTCGTCTACAGCTAACAGACAGATAGACACACCAAGAGATAATAGAGCTATAGTTACTAGACAATGGCAGAGGACAAGTGGGGAAACCTACTGTAGGAAGTCTGCTACAGGGTTGGAGGAGGATACTATGAAGAGTCTAGAGCTAACACAAGACTGCGACAAGAAGCGTCTAAGAGCAATACCTATCCAACAGCGACGTGATGAGATGGAAGTAGACAATCTAGATGGAAAGTGGTTATTATTATTATTTTTTTTACATATCTACACATACCAAACAGTGACAAAGCAGGCTAAATAAGCATTTTAGAGATAGACCAACTAGACAGGGCTGAGAGACTGGAGCAGGAGTCTAGAGATAGAGGTTTACACAGCAGAACGGATGGTGGATGCAATAAGACTGGACTATCACTGATGGTTAGGAGGCAGAGACTGGACTGGGACTGGGACTGGGGACGGGACTAAAAAAAACTGTTTCAAGTCCATCGTTAGCATGGCGGGAAAATATTTTTTTTTTGTCTACTGGCCACAGTCGCCGGTGCAACCCAAAATTCACAAATCACTTTCACTATTTTACCAGCCATCTAGACTTTTAGAATAGAACAGGACCTTCATACAATGGTTGGTTAGTAGTAGATAAACTTGTTAGGCCACAGTCAAAATTCACCAGATTTTGGTTGGCGTTAATTTCCCCCCTGGTGATTAGATTGCTTATCTCTGCATGGGAACCCTGTAACTTGGTGATGCTATCTAGCGCTCACAAACGTTAGGTTGAGACACAACGGTATCAAGTTACTGTAAAACCCAGAACTATCCCGACAAATATCAAATCTCTCTTTCAACTTTAAGCCATCACGCCAGAAAAAAAACAAACTGCACACTACGGCAGGATAGTCACTTCAGTGCAAAATTTCTGCATGTGCATTTTGCAACAAAATTAGATTTTACAAAAACAAATAATATAAGCAAAAAAACAAGCAAATATTGTGTCAAACTCGCTGGCTTACATTTAGTTCAAAATTTGACCCTCAGAAATAGCCCTCAATGGAAAACGTACACACGCTTGTGTAAGCACACACATGAACACACACCAATATGTGCATTATGCACAAATATACAAACAGTCAAAATCATGGCAACGGATGCTTTGGCTGAGGAATGGCCATGACCTCTTACATGTTGACCGCCGAGTTAAATTTGATCCCCAAGTGAAAGGATTTCCTGGAACCACAGAGCGAGGGCGAGGCCAACGGTTCGCTGTTCGTTTGGCTCTCGGCGCAGAATCACACTTAACCACCGCTCACTTCAATTCAGTGCAATATAATGCAAACGAATTCAACTTGATTCAATAACATTCAACTCACTCAGTCAGTGCTGCTGTCATTAATCATTGGCACATAATGTGGATCTGCCAATAGGTAGTTCCTAATGAAAAAGCTCTTACTTTAGAAACCTTTGATGCCCGAGCCTGGTTGGTCAGCTGAGGACACAACTAGACAAGTGGAGGTGAACTGAGAATACAGACACACACAGAAGACACAGGCACTGACAGGATACAGCTAACTGGCCAGTGATGCTAACAATTGCTCTTCATGTTGTTTATTATTTTACAAAATAATCAATTCTTACCATTTTGCAGTCTGGCTACAGTGATGACAGCCGAAAATGTCAAAATCAGCACGTGTAAAATCATGCCTGGCTAACAAAAATGGAAAATCATGGTTTAGATCTGGTTCACAGACAATTTGAAGTACCTGACTTGAATGGGAATCTATAAATGGGTGACAATCGTGTAGCCCGGTAGCATGTTTTTCCAGCCAAACCTGTCTTTCTGTGTGTATCTGTAGCTTTAGGGAGAAAAACAAAAACAAAGACTTCAGTTTAAACAATGCAACAACAAACGCTCAACTACTACTAACAGTAAATGGGTCGACAAACTGACACGTCTTCGCCATCTAGTTCAGGGGGAGGATTTTGACGAGCTGGACCCATCGAACATTCAGGTGAAATTGCAGAGGAAACAGACTGAAAAATACAAAGATATATTAACAGACCGGAAAAACTAGGGCAACACACCGACGAGAGCCGTCTCTTAGATCGCTCACTGATTGGACAGTTGTGGACGCGGACAGCGAATGAGGGAGGGGATGGAGGAGGAGGAGGCGGGGCTTTTTTTTTTTTCAACGCCTCAATCTAATGGGTTAGTTGCAAAGGCGTTGTCTGTGTCTGAAACTCTTACCGCACACACACACACTTTTTGTGCACACATATGCACACACACACTAACAAACACTCGTCCTCTCCTAAGTGCTCCTCAGTTGCCATCCAGGCGGACAGTAACCCAGAAAGGACAAATAGCACCAGTATGAAATAAAGCTAATTCAGCAAGTGACTCTCATAGGTAGGATTTCCTCACCCTCCCTCTCTCTCTCTCTTTCCACCTTTCTCTCTCACCCTCGTTCTCCCTCTCCTGCTTTGAAACTTTACTCCATCAATAGGATTTGTAGCACAAGTTAGACAACAGAACAGAAAGAAGCTACAGTGCAGACACACACACACACACACACTCACGCAAGGAGTTGTTTCAGACAAAGACAAGCCACGATGACATCTCCCACCTTCCCCGATCCCTCCCCACCCCATCCCTCCAATCCCTCCATCCTCTGTCAATGTCGTCTCCCCCTCCCCTCTTTCCTCCCCTCCTTTTTTGGTGTCGGTTGGTTCTCTTGTCGTCTGTCGTTTTAGCTCGTTCGCATCGCTCCTCTGCCCGTCCGATCGTCCTCTGTGTGTTTTCTTCTGTTTGTTTGTTTGTCGCTTTTGGCACTCTGCTTCCCCCTGACTGGATTACATGAACTGCATCTAGAGAGGGGGGGAGGGAGGGAGGGAGAGAGAGAGGGGGGGAGGGAGGGAGAGAGAGAGAATTATACTGTATGTTATTTTGATTTGATCATTCTACCAATGCATAGAAAATTACTTTGATGCTATAATTAATCATGCAAATAAATCAGCATTTTTCAAAACATTTTGATGTATAGCAACTGATGATGTCATAAATTAAATAATAATGTAATAACTTGTCAAAATGTTACAAAATGTCCGTCTATATGAGTCAAAAATGTAATGAAAACTGTTTGTGAGAATTTCAGAGTAATGTCCTGTTAATTACATTAAGACATTATTACTTCATAACGGGCGTAACATATTTTGAACTGATGATATAATAATTATACTGAATAACAATGGAATAACTCATAAGAAGTACAACGCAATAACTCAAGTGGTTACATTATTTGGCAATGTTATTATTATATCATAAGTTAAAAACAGGTTACAACCCTTATGAAGTCATAATCGCTGGCAATAATGTGCTGTTATTACATTATCCAGCAACTTATTACATTAACAGGTTTTATTACATGTTCAACCTATTTAGAGAGACATTTTACTGCATTGTGACAAGTTATTACATTTTCTGTCAGTTATTACATCATCAGTTGCTATGCAATGTTTGTACAGTATGTGTGTATGAATACATATAATACAGCATATACGAATAAAGACAGATGGCTATTAGTGGGATTGAACTTATGATGTTCCGGTTATGGGATGGCATTAACCAAAAGGCCACCATGCCCCCCCAGGGTGTCAGTGTGTATATGTGTGTGTGTTACCTGGGCTCCGGGCATGGGTGCGAAGGGGTTGGTGGGTCTGAGAACAGGCTGGTTGTACATCATTGGCTGAGGAGCCATCACTGGTACCCCACCCATCTGACCCATCTGGGGAGGGACCTGGAGAGGGGGGGATGACAAACACACACACACACACACACACAGGGGGAGGGTAAGAGAGAGGCGAGGGAGTGAGAGAGAGAGGAGAGAGACAGGGGGAGGTGAGAAAGACAGAGAGAGAGAGAAAGAAAATTACAGAAGGAAAAGAAAAACAAACACAAAACATAAGGAAAAAACAACATAGCAAGACAAAGAAAACAGAAAGACGGAAAGAAAGTGAGAAATGAAATAGAGCAAAAAAGAAAGAAAGAAAGAAAAAAGAAAAGAGGGACAAGAAAGGAAGAACAGGGTAGACATAAGAACATAGTCATTTGGAAGTAATTACATCTGTGTGTTTATGTACATATGTATGTATGCATGTATGTACATACTGTATATACATATCTTTTTGAAAGGCTGTGTTTATGTGTGTGTGTGTGTGTGTGTGCGCGCTCACCATTCCATACACAGGCACTTGCGGTGTGGTCATGGGGAAAGCCATGGGAGCTGGAGCCTGCAGTGGCAGAGAGGCACAAACCAGGAATCAGCTAACAGCAGGCGGAAAGAGCAGTGAGTGATTATAGCTCTACTCACATAGCAGAGCCAGACTGGGTCAAACAGCAGTCGCAAACACTTTTCACGCTTTGCTTCAGCCTGATTACGTGCCAGACAGGCGTGGTTTGCCATATAGGACTACAGAAACTTCAGACAATCCCGAGAAACAAACTAATCCGTCAATTCAGCGTGCTTTTCTGTGATTTACGCCTCATATAACCCTATCAGAAACCTCTAAACCCAAGAAAATATACACATGTAAACACGGAGAACACGCTTAACGCTGATGCATGTGCACAGTGAGAGCACGACGACGCAGCATGCAGCACGACTACTTAGTGGAATCCCACTGGGAGCAATCATTACCGCGGCTTTTAAAAAGGGGGTGGCTCGATAGGACAGCGTTTAGCCCTGCCCTCTCCGCTTCATAAATCAAATTCACTTCCAGCTGAACGGGGGGGGCCTCACATTTTGCGTGACGGGCAATTTGTAAATCTCCGCGCACCGCCGACGTACAGCTGCAACGAAGCCGCTGATTTCACCGTGGAACATTTGTGAAAAGTGAATATTCATGATGCGGCGTCGTATCAGTTGATGTCCCAAAAGAAAGTCAGTATACAAGATCAGTGTAGAAGATGTAGTGCAGGGCGCATCGTGCACAACAGCAGGCAACATATTACACATTCACAAATATTAATATTAACAGTGTTATCGCCTACAGCAATTCTGTGTTATTGTTTTACAGAGTACATATACAGACAGATATCATGGCAACCTGTCTAAAATACTACAAATACGCATTGTTATTTCTCAGTGGAGTCGGGGAACACCTGCTAGCATTCTTCGACGTTCTGAACTGCCCTTTACACACTGACACTTGAATCAATGTTTTAAACTAATAGCATCTTGGTGAATCTATGAAAACAGGCCTGATCTGAGCAGGCGGGCCTCAAAGAGAAGAGAGAGGGATGATGAGAGGAGGGGGAGAAGACGATCCCTCTGCTACGAAACCTGAAGGAAAAGGAGGGTCAGGGCCGGGGGAACTAGCGATCTGATCCGAGGAGCCGATCGATGCGATCGATGAGGTATCGGCTTGTAAATGCCGGCCTCCAGGGGAGAGAGGCTGTGAAAGTTGATCACAACCATTGATCGGCCCGAGCTGTCGGACTCTACCCTGCGGCAGCTCGCTCTGCCATAGCGCTGGCCGGCTGCCAGAGAGGTAGAGAGAGAGAGAGAGAGAGAGAGAGAGAGAGAGAGAGAGAGTCCAAGTCAGCCAAAAACAGTTGAATTTATCCATCGGATACATTTATCGCTTGCTCAGTAATGCACTGACGGCTTGTTTTAGCATTTGAAACCATGGCCTCTTCAGTTGGATTAGCGTCAGTGTAAGAGACAGACAGCTGGGTTGCGTTCAGGAAAACTAGACGGTATAAAAAATTCTGTCTTCTCTCTGAGCCTGCGGCAGGTTGTTCTGGATTTTTTTTTTTTTTTTACCAAACTAAATCTGCCTGCATGTCTCCCTAGATTAGATTAGACTAGACTTCATCCTTTACCACACTAGAAACATGCACTAACTAATGGTCTGTCTTTCTATCTGACCGTCTAGCTGGCTGTGCGTCTGTCTCTCTTTCCATCTGTATGCATTTACTGCACATCAGCCTGTATTGTATTCTGTTTTAGCTGAAATGACAGCGGGAAGTGTGCTGCTTTAAGATTCATTTCTTTATTAAGACAGCGGGGCGGCTGACAGGGAGTCGGAGCAGAGGAGACTGTTTATTAACCACTTCACCTTCTCTTGATACGTTTCAGTCTAAATATCCATCTTTCTTTCAGCCTGCCCGTCTCCTTCTCTATCTGCCTGTGTATCAGCCTTTATATTCATCTTTTTATCTATATCTATCTTTCTTTTGTATCAGTCTTTATATCTGTCTATATCTGTATGTTTCACCCAGCTTGTCTCCCTCCCTCTCTGCCTGTGTATCAGTCTTTATATCTGTCTATATCTGTATGTTTCACCCAGCTTCTCTCCCTCCCTCTCTACCTGTGTATCTGTCTTTATATCTGTCTATATCTGTATGTTTCACCCAGCTTGTCTCCCTCCCTCTCTACCTGTGTATCTGTCTTTATATCTGTCTATATCTGTATGTTTCACGCAGCTTGTCTCCCTCCCTCTCTGCCTGTGTTATCAGTCTTTATATCTGTCTATATCTGTATGTTTCACCCAGCTTGTCTCGCTCCCTCTCTGCCTGTGCATCAGTCTTTATATCTGTCTATCTGTCTATATCTGTATGTTTCACCCAGCTTGTCTCTCTCCCTCTCTGCCTGTCTGTTTATCCATCTTTTTGTCTTTATCTCTCAGCTTGTCTGGCTGCATGTAGAGTTCTCCATTTCCTTTGGCACATGGATTTTTAGTCATTCAACACTGAATGTTATTCTGTGTCTGAACTTCTGCTATTCATGTTCCCCCTAGAGGTGACTTTCCATTCGCCCGGCCTTCTTTACCAATACGACTTCAGTTCTTAAGTGACCTGCATGGCTAAGTAACAGTTAAATAAGTAATAGGGCTTTGCTGGGTTCCTGGCTGGCATTATAAGTATGAAGCGAGCGCAGAGCGGTGCAGCCTTGCCCTTCTGGTGGGAACATCAGATGTGGGAGTTTTACTTATGCGTAATGCATGACAGCCTGCTTATCCCCTGCTATGCCACCTGTGATGTCTTATGTATTAAGAGAGGTGTTGCTGCCAATTCACCACATGCTGCGATGTGTTTTATTTATTCTCATTCATGTTTTGCTGTTTTTGAGATGTATGTTTACAGTCAGAGGTAACAGCTTTTCATTCCTGGGGACAAACTATGTAACAGTTCTATTCATATTTCCCCCCCTCTGAGGACCAAGAAACTTTAACTGTCATTTTTTCATGAGCGAAAACTTTTGCATGCTTTTGTGTTCGTTTTAGGCAGCGTACTGCCTACCTGGCACTGCAGAGACCCGGCCTTTTTTGCTTTCACAGTTGCTGGGACACGCAAGTTCTTCTTGTCATATTTTTTTAGAACTTTAAAATTGTTTAAAGAAAAGATTTTGTGAAAAAAAAAAAAATGTCAGTGTGCAGGATTTACTGAGTTTGAGTATGATGAAATGTTTTCACCAATACTGTACTTGATTCATGGACCAAAGATCACCTGCATCTCTAAAACACCTTGTTCAGAAATCCTTTTTGGATTAAACTTTTGCAATTTTGCAGAATTGCAGAAGTTCATATTGCGATTTTGATTTGTTTTTCGATTAATTGTTCAGGTCAGGTATTTTAGAAATACTACTCTATTTTTATATCTTTATACACATATATATACACATATATATATATATTTATAATAGAACAAGACAGCCAAATGACAGTTGGTTGCTGCCATAATTTATAGCAAAATCTACCATCCAGAACCAAAATTTGATAACACAAAACTGAATTGATCACTATAGGGAAATTCTTTTTGCTTGCCCCTGTCCAGAGAGGTCAGAGGTCAGAGTTCAGCTACAGAGCAGCAGCCCTGGAGCTGGTAGGGATTCGGTGTCTTGCTCAAGGACACTGCAGCAGGGCGGATGCACACCCACATTGGAAATGAAACCCAAACGCCCTGGTTGAAGGGTGGGCTCTCTAACCACTAGGCCTCCCTGCTGTTCCATTTATCTGACAGCCAGTGGTTTCCCACCCTGCTACCATAGCCAAAATAGCCTTAACATTTCCAGAATAAGTTGCTGACCCAAGTTTATCTTCCTTTGTCCCCTCTTTGGGCCCTGACCCAGATTGTGAACACCAGTGATAGATCTTCCTCGTAGGGGTTGAGGAAATTAACCGAGACGGACGAACTGAGCGGACTCCGATCTCTAACCGAGTCTCTCTGAGGAAAGCAGGGGAGCGAGAGAACGCAAGATGGAGGAGAGGAGAGAGAGAGAGAGAGAAAGACAGAGAGAGAGAGACAGAGAGAGACAGAGAGAGAGAAGGGGGGGTAACACCCTGTTCAAGCTTCCCGCTATCAGCCACTTTGCTTAGGGATGAGCACTTACAGAAGTAACTCAGAACACTGGCAGGTGGCACAGAGGTGAGGAGGTATTTGAGGAAATCAGGCAGAACAGAATCCAATTTTTTAAACAAGCGTCTCCGAGGAATGCAGGGTGGTAGAGAGGTGAGAGAGAGAGAGAGAGAGAGAGAGAGAGAGAGAGAGAGAGAGAAGAGAGAGAGAGAGAGAGAGAGAGAGAGAGAGAGAGAGAGAGAGAGAGAGAGAGAGAGAGAGGAGAGAGAGAGAGAGAGAGAGAGAGAGAGAGAGAGAGAGAAGCAGCACACAGTTCAAGGTATCAAACACCTCGGTTAGTCGTACTAAACATGGATAAGTACTTACATAACTAGTATAGAACATTCCATTCTGCCCCAGGAGAGGACGCACAAGGAAAAAAGACAGACAGAGAAAGACGGAGAGAGGGAGGGAGACAAAGAGAAAGAGAAACAGAGAGAGGGAGAACATAAGAGAGAGGGAGGGAGGGAGGGAGGGGTGATGAGAAAGAGAGTAAAGGAGAGAGAAAGAGGGAGAGTAAGAGAGAGAGAGAGAGAGAGGGCAGGAGGGTGAGAGAGACCAAATGAAAGGGAAAGAGAGATAGGATGGGATGATGAGAGAGGAAAAGTAAAAGAAAGAAAAGGAGACCAAAAGAAAGAAAGAGAGGGAGGGATGGCGAGGGAGAGACAAAGAGAAAGTGAGAGAGAGTAGGAGAGAGAAAGACAGAGAATGGGGCGGGAGGGTGAGAGAAAGATGAGAAGAGCAATAAAGAGAGAGGGAGGGCAGGAGAAAGACAAAAAGAAAGAGAGAAAGAGACAGAAATGTTGGGAGGGTGAGAGAACAATAAAAAGAAAGAGAGCAAGGGATGTAAGAGAGAGAAAAAGACAGTGTGAGAAAGACAAAAAAGAGGGAGGGATGGCAAAAAATAGAGTAAGAGAGAGAGAAACAAGAGAATGGGAAATGGGGTGAGAGAAGGAGGGGGATGATGGTGAGAAAGTGAGAAAAAGAGAAAAAAAGGGGGAGAGATGGTCAGAAAGAGGGAAAGTAAGTAAGGGAGAGAAAGGCGGAGAAAGGGAGGGAGGGCATGAGAAAGACAAAAAAGACAAGACAGACAGACAAAAACAGACAGAGAGAGAGAGAGAGATTACAAGAAGGTAGGGAAAGAGAGGGAGAGATGAGCAAAGGAAGTGCGAGTGAGAGAGAGAGAGAGAGAGAGAGAACGAGAGGTCACGATAAGGAGGTGCAGATGTCAAAGACAACGTAGCGAAAACAGGACGGGCGGATGACGGCGCAAACGGAGACATGATAAAAAAAAGAAAAGAAAGAAAGAGCGCAAACGAAGAGGAGGGGAAGGAAGACGAGTGGATGACAAAGCAAAACAGACGGAAGAAATGCGTGAAGAGAGCGAGGAAAGATAGAGAGAGAATGACAGCAGGGGTGAGAGGGAAGGTGAAGAATCAAAGAATGAAAAGGCAAAAACAGGAGAGAGCGAGGAGGAAAAAAAAAAAGAATGAGAGAGAGAGAGAGAAGGGGAGAGAGAGAGAGAGAGAGAGAGAGAGAGAGAGAGAGAGGGGAAGTGGAGGGTTAGTGACAGTTTGTCCTTGTCAGCCAGAAATTGCAGTCCAGAGATCAGGAGGACAATCAGGGGCTGGCAAGCTCAGCACACGCACACGCACACACACACACACACACACACACACACACACACACACACACACACACACAGCATGCACAGGCAGATATACAAACTCAACACACACACACACACCAATACTTTCGGCTG
>NW_027279473.1:0-112377 GCF_046629955.1 Centroberyx affinis
ACTTTACAATAAGGGTCACTAAGTTAAGGGTTAATGCTTAATTAATAAGCATTAACTAACCCTTAATTAACAGTTAACTAATGTGTCTGGTAATCATTTACTAATGGTGTTCATGTTAACTAAGGTGTTAATTTATACATTATTTAATAGTCATCTTTATAAACTATTAAATAATGTATAAATGAATCCCTTAGTTAACATGAACACCATTAGTAAATTACACATTAGTTAACTGTTAATTAAGGGTTAGTTAATTCTTATTAAGCATTAACTAACCCTTAACTTAGTGACCCCTATTGTAAAGTGTTACCAACATAATAGTTACCAACATAGTCATATAGCCAAACTATATGCTTATAATGTTGATGCCCAAACTTAGAGCTTTGTTATAGATGTGATCTGTCAGTAATGCTCCCTTTCAGTTTAAGATTACATTAGTTTCATCTATGCAACTGTAAAAACAACCTCAGCCCCAACACTGCCCCGAAGGCATAACAGTATTTTTTTTTTTTTTTTTGCAGTGGGATACACTGCACCTTGTAGATTAAACTGGCTCTCACTGGGCCCATTCAATTGAATTAAAGTTATGTGGGAGGGAGATGTTTGAACAGCTAATAGCTATGGGTCATTTTTGGCATCGGAGCTGTTGGTTGGATGGGTTGAATGTTGGTTGGCTCCGACCATTTCCTCATCACTAGGTGCGACGCCTTCACCGGGAGGCGGGGGGAGAGGGGAGTTGGCGAGTGAAGCCTGTGTGTGTGTGGAACAGTCATCTGTTGTGCGTATGGGCATGTGTAAACAGCGTAATCATCTTTGAGGCGGTAATCATGCGCTGCAGCGTTGGCTGGGCGGCGGCGGCGGCGGCGGGCCCACCCTGCTTCAGACAGCAGGTGCAGCTCACCATCTGACAGCTGACTCCTATGGAAGGTGTGATCCAATCCTCCCGAGGCTGGATCAGCCAAATGAGGGCCTTCAGGCGGTCGGGGCCAAACCCAACAAACCAGCAAACCTCTGACACCGGAGGAGAGGGAAAACAACATGGAGGAGGTGGCGGAGACGGGCCTGATGAAGGACGGATGCCTCTCCTGCTTTTGCTCACTTAAGGAACTGGACAGTCTTGCTATCTCATTTTTTTTTACCACTTCTGTCTAACTGCAGCTCTTTTCTATCAGTGTAATGTATGATATTTTGTTCCTACGCTCTTGTGTTTTTTTTCTCTGCTAACTGCCAAGTCCCCTCCCCTCCTTTGATACAAGTGATGCATTTTCTTTTAGATTATTCTTCCACTCATTGATAGGAATCCCTTTTTTCTCTCTCTGTCTTTTCTCTCTCTGCCTCTCTCTCTCTCTCTCTCAGGGTCAGGGGCTGGTTGGAGATGGAGACGGAGGCTCTGGGTTCAGAGGGGGGTGAGCGGGGTGATTGGACACAGTCGCATGTGAAAGGCCAGAGAGCGGGGAGTCCACAGGGAGCAGGGTCCACACACAAAGGGCCAGGGAGGGGCTGGGGGGGGCGGGAGGGGGGGCGAGGAGGAGAGGCCACGCTGGGAACTAAAGCTGACAGCACAGACACTTCTCATCCACTGAGGGTTCGGCTGTCTCTGGCCCCCTGGGGTATATACTCACTTATCTGTGCGGAGCTGCCAACTCCGCACTCTGGAGGCACAGCGGCTTCAGAGTGCTGCTGGCCGAGAGCGAAAGCAGCAGAAACATTAAGCACACAAAGCAGCGCCGACCTCTGCCCCACATTTAACTGATACGAGGTTTGTTTCCTCACTGATTTCAGGCCTGATCAAATACCAGTAGATTACGCCGCATTTTGTCAATATGAGATAACGTGGCGAGTTCCAAACCTGTTGCGAGACAAGAGACCTTTTCGTACAGACTGGAAAACACCGGCGGTTCACACTTTACACACCAAAAGACTCAATAGAGAGGTGGCTGTTCATGTGTAATGCCTTGACCGAGCTAAAACAAGAGGGGGAATGACAGGAGACGTGTTAACAAGGGCTTTGCGTTTCAAATCCGCAGGCTGTTGATTGTTTGGAGTTGGTACATCCAGCTTGCTGTCCCTTTGCTCTGAGGATAATAAGCCTCTGGCCCACTGTCAACAAAGTGTTTATGACCTGCAAAGCAGCGCTCCGTTGTGTTGACTCTGTCAGCAGGGGCCCGAGGGACGCCCGACTCCCGGTGCTATTAAAAGGCACTTTCAGATAACAGGAGTGCCATCCCTCTGTTTGGGCCATTCAGGGCGCAGGGGTTTGGTCAGCAATTAGGCCATAAATTCAACCAAGGGTGAATGCTTAGGCCTCGGATCTGACACTTAGTTCAAATTTACTCAAAAGCAGACTATGCATCTGGGTAAAATTGGGTGAAATGCCACAAAAATGCATTTATTACTTCCGCCAAGGAGGTTATGTTTTCGGTGCCGTTTGTTTGTTTGTGTGGCTGTTTGTTTGTCTGTTAGCAGGATTACGGAAAAACTACTGGCCCGATTTTCATGAAACTTGGAAGGGTGTAGCATGGGCCAAGGAAGAACCCATTAAATTTTGGAACGGATCCGGATCCGACTCACGAACAAGCAATAATAGCACGAAGCTTGGCGGAGGTCTGCGCTCTCCGAGTGCCTGTCTAGTTCTCTCTGTTACTGTAGCGTCTTTGGCCATGAAATAGGACAATGAAAAAAGAAGAAAAAATAATGTGTGACTAGCTATATTTTGGTCTGATTTCAAGTCTGATACTTAGCATGAGTAGCTCTTTAATGCGATCACAAGGTGAGGAAAGTTTTGTGCAGGTGAAAGAAATATATGAGAGTGAGCAAAATCACAACATTTTACAACATAGACTAAATGGATTTCCCTGAGGAGGAGGACCATATATCTCTTGGCTTAGACAGGTGTGTGTGTGTGTGTGTGTGTGTGTGTGTGTGTGCGCCTGTGGGCATGGGGTATGTGTGGCTGCGGTTGTGTATTTGTGGACGGGTGAGAGAAAGAGAGAAAAAGATAAATTCCCCCTCTCCATCTGGTTTGTGCATCACTCCGCTCTAGGATCACATTATCCATCGTAGGCTCTCTGGGAATTTCATCAGTCTGTAACATCTCACTTATTCACACATCTCCCCGGGCTTCACCATGCACAGCGCTCATGACCGTCCCTCCTGACACTGCGGTGACCCTGCACATCCTCCGAATGTCTTTAAAACCTCTCCCCCACTTCTACTGTTCACTCCCTTTGTCTCCCTTCACCTGATCCAGCCTCAGTCAAAGCTATACGGGGAATAAAACTGTCTAAACCCCAAAATGCTCTGTTTTCCCACTATGACTGTTTTGCCCAAATTGTGGCTCCATAACGAATACACAAAAACACAACTATTGCTTTGCCAATATGGAACTAAACAAATCAAGGAGGGAGGAATGTCAAGCATCAAGGAGGCTTAACAGGAACGTTGCTTTTTCACACTTTTACTAGTTAAAATTTACAGTTAAAAAATACAAAATTGTCAGTAATGTATGTATTCTCAGTAATGTATTACTTTCAGATTGCTTTGCCATATTTGAGGTATGAAGGAAAGATAAGAAAAAGTGAAAAACTACAAAGTTCAGGAAATGTATTTAAGGTTTGCATGCAAACAAATTTTCTTCTGTGCCACATTTTATAAAGACGCAGAACATCTGCCACTACTGTAATTATGTGAGTTTCTTGCTTTAACTTTATTAAGTATTCCCAGGAGTAATTTTATAATTTTTCACAAGTGTAATCAGATTACATAATTTTATGGGTCATTTAAGGGAATACAGTTACTTTTTTTTGGTATTTTGAACACGTGATTAGTCTGACGAAGGTCCAGTTGGACCGAAACATTACTCTGGCAAAAAAAAGAGTGCAGAGTGCAGGTTTTTTTGTTGGTATTTCGAACACGTAACAACACTGTTAGAACTAGTCCGTCACTACCAAACCCTGCACTTTACCACCTCCACCAAGCGTGAACTCCTTCTCTTTTTCAAGTTTCCCCAATCATATGAACATGGCATACCAGTATCATTAACAACAACCAAATTGACGTGAAGCTGTCATGATAAAGCATTCGGGAGTTGCGGGGGGGGGGGGCGGGGGGGCGGACAAGTGTCTGGGGAATTGTAGAGCAGGAAGAGGCTGAAGTGAAATATCATTCCTGTTTAACACTGATGTTTCCTCTGGTCCCACCGGCTCATGGTGACCTTGTGATTTATGGGGCAGCACTGGAGGAACAGATCAGAATACAGCTGCCCCATAGAAGCACACACAAACATGTGTATACCAGACCCACCAATACACACCCTCACATGCAGCCACTGCTACTCTTTGTCCACATTCAAATTCAAATCAGCCTTGCTTTGAATTTAATGTTTTCAGGCTGTTAGAGAAAAAACAAGTGAAGCAATTGTACATATTTAGCCTCATTTCTTGTCTTTCCCTCTGTGTAAATTAAATCTTAAATCTTTAAATCTTTTTCTGTGAATCCAAAGATTATGCACGTAAAAATCTGACCCTCTGTGTAAATTAAATCTTAAATCTTTAAATCTTTTTCTGTGAATCCAAAGATTATGCACGTAAAAATCTGACGCTCGTTGCGACTAACTGGCTTTTCCAGCTCATTCTGAATGGCATGAAGTGATGTAGAAAATGAGCTAGATGAAGAGGATTAGGACCCGAGACTTGGAGTGCTTATCATCTCCTGTAGTATTGGAGTGTAGCCATGGAAACAGGAAGTGAGAGGCAAGCTTCCAAGATGGCCACCAGCTTGTGAATGGGCGCATTCCTCAACGGCAGGGTGTCTGGCTGGAGGGAGGAGGGGCGAGCGAGTGTTTACTCCGAAAGGGACTATATAAATAGTAACTGCTGCTGTTTTAAGGACTTCCTGTCACTAGGTATTCCATAAAACAGTAGTTAAACAAACAATCGGTTTCCCATTGGGGCTGCCTTGTCTATACTGAGTGAAGTATACTGTGAGTTCAGTCCAGGACCCCGGCGTGTGGATTTAAAAGCCCCAGACTTAAGTCACGGAGCGGGTGCTGTTCCAGGTCACCACACTCTCTTTCCCTCACACTCCGTCTGGTCATATAACCTCCACACACAAACCCGGACTCCACATTCAGCATTTTTTCATGCACGCTAAGTCATTGATTCTCATCCTTTTTCATATCAAGGACCCCTAATGTAGTCCAGACTGGGGCCACGGACTCCACATTTGATTATATTTTTTCTCGTGGACCCAAATTTTTGGTTTTGGATATGCTTTTGTCCAGAATTCCCTGACTAGGCAGAGAGATAACAACAAATCTATGACCAAAACAGTCATTCTTCTACATTCTCTAAATGTGTTATCTTCTTGTAAATGAAATAACGGTGAAGTTTAACAATTCATCAATTTGCTGAGGACCTCCTGGAACCCCCTCATTGACCCCTGGTGGTCCCCAGACCCCACGTTGAGAACCGCAGCGCTAAGTAACTCCTATACTGACTTTTGAATGAGTTCCCTTGATCGTTCCGTTATGTGAGCAGTGCGTGCCGTGGTTTCCCTTTTTTATCGTCACACTGCAGGGCTTTACTGCACTAGTATGATTTGAAGTGGGACATTGCACAGCGCATAAGGGGCAGAGAAGCATAAAGTTGGAGGCTAGGAAATAAATCTGCGGATGCGCTCAGATCTGTAGGGAATGAATCAGGAAGCTGTTGAGGACAGGGCAGAGAGACAAGGACAAAGGGGTAAAGAAAAGGAATCTCTTCAAGGTAATCCCCCTCATCCGCACTCACACTCAAACACACACACACACACACATATATATATAGATGTCAATACACACATACACAAACATCTAACAGCTGGCATTGTCAAGAAGGATGCCATCAATCATGCTTTAGTCCCTGTTTTAGACAAGGCCATGAAGCTGTCAGCGTGCATTTCCGAACGCAGCTTTTGCTCCCTGCATTTGTCAAACCCCAAGGAGAGCACATGCCCCGAATGTTTCAGTGTTTAAACTTATCTCATTATGGCCTTTGGAGTTTTTGGCATTCCCATAGGTGCTAAAATAATCCATATTATTTAGAGCGGAACAAAACAGAATGGTGTGGTATTAGCAGAAGCCTCAAGTGGGTATGTTCCTCTGGAGGACATTTCACCATACCGTCATGCTCATTTGTTTTTAGTGATTCGAGGAAAGACACAGAGATTAGAGTCAGCTGATAGCGTGGCGAATGGAGGGAGGCCGGGCCACAGGATGTCAGGGTGTGATAGAGCGTCCCATGCCCTCATCCATCGCCCGCCTCTCCCATTCTCCCTTCACAGACGGCGCCCTCATCTCGGAGTAAGTATCATATGTGTTTGTGCGTCCCGCTGGTCCAACGCACCATCCGGGAAGATACCATCAATCTCTCTTCCGCTTTTCAGATGTGGAGCCTCACAGCCGCGGACACAGGCCCGGCCCGTCAGGCAACAGCCAGCGCACAATCACTGCAGAATATCAGCAGATAATCACTGTGGAGCCGCAGGAAAATGCACCAAGAGTAAACAGAAGTGTGTCTGTATGTGTGTGTGTGTGTGTGTGCACGTGTGTATGTGTTTATGTGCGTGTGCATGTTTGTATGTGTAAGTGAATGTGCATGATGGTGCGTATGCATGTGGGCCGGTGACAGTATGTGTGTGTGTGTGTGTGTGTTGGGTGTGTGTCCATCTATGCACGTGCATTTGCATATGTGTGTATGTTTATTTGTGCATACATAAACATGTCCATGGGTGCTGGGATGTTTTGTCTCGCAAACCGCATTGCGATAATGTTCACTATCTAATCAATGGGGAGATGCTAGAGATTTGGTGGGCTCAAATCAAACCCCAGAGGAACGACTATCCCCCGGAACAGGATGAGCTGGGGGGGGGGGGAAATCTTGGGCAGATGTGAAATGGAGACTCAGACACTGATGTCTTCATAATAATCTCTGTCTCCTCCTCTCGCTCATGGTCTCTCTCCCACTCCCAGCACTGCCTCCCTCATGCCAGAGAGACCAGCTAGAGCCGTGAACAATCCGCTCCATCCCGCGGGCTGCGCTCCTCTCTCAGCTCCATTCTCTGCGCCTGTTCCGGAGGCATAAATTGCAGCTCCCTGGGGGGGGGGGGGGGGGGGGCTGCAAAGACAGTGCGAGCGAGAGCCAGATAGAGCTGTCTGAAAAGGCTCCTGTTTCAAATTAGGTCTGCTGGACAAAAGTCACCTAGACCCCCCAACCCCTTGAGGGCCCACTCGAACCTTGCATTCGATCCATATCTACTTCCCATATACCATTACTGAGGCCTTCCAGGGCGGCGGACAGCAACTCGATAGTGAGAGTGTGCTTCTGTACGTCAGTGTGTGTCGGGGCTGATGGCTGTAGGTGTCACTGCGCCTGTGGTCTCCTGATCAGGGTACTGAAAGGCGCTTTACAGCCCTGTTAAAGGTGAATAAAAACCTCTCTCTAAAGAGGCATATATTTCATGGCCTGTGTGCTCCCACAGTTAATGCCCCAGCCCAGCGTGTGTTCGTTGGACTTCCTCTCTCCTTCTACCGCCATGCCCTGATGGACCTATAGGTCAACGCAGAGTTAAGCCTCTCTCATGAAACTAATGCTGACCTTACACGAGACGATATGTGAAGCGATTTCACAGTTTTAGACAAATTTTCACGGCAGTTGCTGCACGCTCCCATCACCACAATCATAAGGTGGAAAAACTCAGTTGGAGCCGTCTTAATGCAGTCTTTTTCTCATCTTGACTGACAAAATCAAAATGTTTAATATTATCTTAAGTCTTTACGGTCAACGGTGCGAACAGCCAATCTGAAAACCTGCGTGATGCAAGCAAGGAACTACAACCAAAAATCCTGCTGGAGTCTTTTACTGTGTGATGCTGCAGGATTCTCAATTGTGAGAACCTCTAGGACTAAAAACTCCTGACTTGAGACAGATTGTTGTTAAATGTGAGAGTGTGTCAGACTAAATATATTCTAATGTATGGTAGGCATAAGTAGGATAAAAGAGGCTATGCATTATCGGGTGCATATCAGACAAAACAAGAACATCACATAGCAGAGAGAAGGGAGCTGGATAACGAAAAAGAGTGTAGATTTATGGTCAGAGCCATAGGACATGAGAAAGAGGACAAGAGGATGATTCTTTGTTTTGAGTGTCAGATATGAAGAGTAACTGAGCAGCCGGGACAAATTGGTTGAAAGAGAGATGGGGCTGGTAGAAGGGCCTGCTCTCTAGTCCCGGCATTGGTCTGGATTGATGGTACGATGGGGAACACTCAGGCAGCTCAGGTTCGTCATTATGTCACTGGATGATGGCAGGACTGTTTTGGGGTCAGGGTGAAAGGGAACCAGCAGAGGGGCAAGTGAAGGACCAGTTGCCGCTGCTGCAGGTATGGTGTCATGCCGACCGGTCCGAGCCCCAAGCCAGATGCTTTGATAATGACTGATCTCACCCCAGATGCTCATGGGTAGAAGTGCGTTGGACCCGCTGCTCAGGGTCAGGGGAAAAGGAGGAGCGTGGCGAACCCGACCCTGCCCTCTCAAAGGAATCAATTTCCCTCACTCGCAGTTTGTCCGCCTCACCATGACTGTCAAAACAGCCTCAATAGCTAAACCATCTACTGTCCTTGCCCATCTGGTAGATATGATCGGTCCACTGCTCACTTTAAAACAATTACTTGTAAAATATTACCTAAGAGGCTTGCTTGGGTAATTTCTGATGCTGCTGGGAAACAATACCTTAAAGGAGTAGTTCACCTCAAAATAAAAATTTTGTCATTATCTCCTCACCCCCATATCAGTCAAAACTTGATTGTAGAACCACCAAACACACCCTCATAGTTGCATCTCAGCTTTCTCCTAACCTTCTGAGGTTAACCATCTTTGTACAGCTCCAAAAAAGCATTAAATGTTCATCAAATTTCTCCAAACAGTTTGTGCAGCATAATCCAAGTGTTTTGTAGCCAAACGATTGCACTGTGGATCCAAAAGTCCAACATTTACCTCATTATCTCCTATTTTCCGCACTGACAATGCTCTGGTTGCATGAGCATCCACTCTTTTGGACTTTTGGACCCACAGAGCAATCATTTGGCTACTAAACACTTGGATGATGCTTCACGCGCTGTTTGGAGAAATTTGAAGGACATTTTATGCTTTCTTCAATAGTTTAGGAGAAGACTGAGGTGGAACTACGGGGGATAACTCGTTGTATGTTTGGTGGTCCTACGAAGATCAATGGCAGTAGGGTTAGAGTTAGGGTTAGGGTTACCCAGTCCAACTCAAAATACATTAGTATCACTCCTGCATGTGCCATTCTCTTTGTTCTGGTGTTCTGGTTTAACAAATTACATACATCACAAGCTTAGTAGAAGAGGACAGTCGCAGGTTGCTCGTCAAAAGGGTAACCTGTCCCAGAATGAGCATTTTGGTTTTGAGGAATTCTCTGGGACGACACTTTGGTGAGTTAATCTCCTCTATTTTAATCTGGCTCATGGATATTAAGACCAGCCTCCCTGGCCCCAGTCCCGTCACCTCTGACCCCCTCTGTAATCCGCCTCTCCCATCAGCTCATTAAGCCCAGGGAGTTCACACCTCTCCCCATGTTGGGCCCAGCTGTGTCCCCTAGTGCCCAGGCCAGCCCAGGGTGTCAGGAAAGACTGCCGGCTTCACAGGCGCGCAACAGGCCCGGGCCTCTGATCTCCGCTAAAAATGCTATAAATCACAGAGTCAAGGTGATGGCCAAAAGTGCTCATTAAAGTAGGCATAATAAATGGAGAGAGAATGAAAGGCTCTCCCTACCTGTCAGCCTGCACTGCTTAATGAGAGGAGCCTGTTGGGGCTTTTCTAATGACTGATGATTAGGAAAGGGTAGATGGAGTGTTAACAAAGGTTTAACTACGTAGCAGTGGCCGTAAATGTTTCATACCAAGGCTACAATGGGCACCACAGTGCTTTCTCTGAATACTGTGATGTATTGATATGCTGTGAATCAGAATTTGCTCAGTCATCTTTTGATGCTACTTGACATGGTTAGTGTCCCTCTCCATGATAAAGGCAATGTCACCAAAATGCGTAGGTGTGCTTGAACACCTCTACCTATCTAGGCCTCATATCCTGATTTTAACTTTTTTTCTATTATGATATAGCTAAGAAAATAAAGGCTTTTTAACTTTATACCTCACATCTTGAGTACCTTATCTTATCACCATATCTTATGGTCTTCATGACTTTTTTTTTTTGACAAGCATACATTTGTGATGTGCTTTTGTGTGTAGTTTTGTATTTCGTGTCTCGTGTGTTCTTTTTTGTATAACTTTGTATGTTGTTTTTACTCTGTACTGTTTGTTATTGTGCTGTCTCTTTGCTTTGACCTGCCAAGGGACTACAGATGCAAATTAGCTTGCAGCTATAATCTGGTACGGTGCATCAAATGGTGACATTTATGTTTGAACTGTACATTGTCCCTTTTAAATAAATGCATAAATAAATAAATAAAAAGCCATTGGAGTTTATACTGTGTTTACACTTTTACATATATGTCCAAGTGATCCAGAGTGACATTTAGCTAGTGAGAATATCTTGATAGAACATTTGATGATAGAGGCATTGGCTGTTGTGACCTTGCAGGTAGAAGGCAGTCTCTCTATCCATTAACCTTCCAAACAAAATGTCATTCTTTGAATATCTTTGTGAAATAAAATGTATTTCTTTCACAAAGATACCCAAGAGAGTGTTCTTTGCAGTGTAATGAACATGCAGCCTGAGGCATTCAGTGAACAGCTCTGATGCACCCACGCGGCAAACTAAGACACGTTCTCCTCAGCAGCACCCACGCGCCTCTCAGAGGTCTGTAACACCACACACGCAATCAAACAAACATGCTCATATTCATTACCTGGGCCCGCCAGCTGCAGGAAAGCTAATATTGGGCTTGGTGGTTTGGGTGGCGCGGTGCGGATTAGTAAGCAGTGTGGGTGTGAAAGAGCTCTCTTCAGGGCCTTATCGCCCCGCAGCCTTAACCCCCGGGGTGCGGGGCAACCTTCAGAGTCGCTGTAAAGACGGCATTCAGCACGCAGCCAGGAGGGACACAACGCAGCAGCCGGGCCCGTCAGCTTGACTAAAGTCAACTGGCAGTGGCCCCCGCTGCTCTGTGCTCCCATACACACACTCTGCTCTTTCTATTCTCACTCATCGTCACCAGGGTCAACCCACCAAATCACACCTGTTCCATCCACATTTCATGCTCAGGAATTCGATGTGTTTCTTCCTTTTAGATAAGCCAGGTTTGCCATTTGAAAGCAAAATATAAGGTGAAAATGTTTAGCAGCCCGATATTTCTGAGAATGTTTATGGAGGATTTGTGTTAGATTGATTAAAAAAGGGAAATCAGATAATTCATGTTGAAGTCTAAAATAAAAAATTAGTCCATTCTTAAGTTTGCTCTCCATATTGTTAGGGACACATTAGTGAAAATGAGTTTGTGTTGTTGGAAAATTGAGTCTAGTCTCTGACAGAAGAGTCCATAACCTTCAGCACAGCTACAGCGCTCACCTGGTGCCGTCTCCTGTTCATTTCACACATCACACTCACATCAACCCTCTTGTAAAACACACATTCATTGAAACAGTCTTTGTTTTCTGATGGAAAATCAAATCATTTGGAAAAAATATCAACTCCGGTTTGAAAACAGTTTTCCGTCTTGAAAATGAAATGGAAGGAGAGGGATGGGAGGAGGGAAGAAAAAGAGAAGTGCAGGCCTGGCTGGATTAGGAGGGGGCCTGTTTTTCCTCTCCATGTCCATGCACTCCTGCGCCAGGATAGATAGATAGTGACGGCCTGCCAGTTGGTTTTCATTAGGCACTCTGCACTTCAGACCCACACAATACCTCTCCTTCTGCCCCCCCCCCTCAAAAAAAAACGGCATCCCTCCCTTCCTTCTGCCCCCTCACAACTGAACACACTTTTCCCTCTGAAGGAAAGGTACAAAATTGTTCCTGAAAGTGAAAAAAAATTGCCAGAGGGGACTTTTTTTTTTCAATGTATTTTTCTAATATCCTCTTCAGACTTGAAGTCTCCCCCTGCCTTTTTTCTTTTAAGTAAAGCCTGTCATCTACCCCATGGGGGCTACGCTGGAATGCTACTTCAATATAAGATCTGTACCTTTGCATTCCCTGTAATGCATGCCTATGTGTGTCCAAATGGGTCTCCACACGGGGGGAGAGAGGAAGGCGGGGGGGTGGGGGGTGGGGGGGGCTTCAGTCGGGGATATGGGAACAGGGTGGAACTGTGCTTTGTTTGTTGCCCTCTGCACATACCGACACAAAATTGAACAGCAATAAAATAAGGCACAGATGTGCATTACTGGCTTAGACTTCAATTGTCGACCTGGGTGGAGGCCTGGTCACATGGCATTGAAAGGTGGATGCCCCCCCCCCCCCCCCCCCCTCTCTCTCTCTCCCTCTCTCTCTCTCTCTCAAAGGCCTGTTATCTCTCCAACATGCTGTGCTGCCTGGGTGCCAGCATAGCACACCGATAAACACTACCAGAACATCTCCCCTCATAGGTCTCCTTTCCCTTTTCGGCTCAAGTCACGCCATGCTATACCTACGGGAGCGTACCGCTTCAAAGAGAGTGAACTTGCACACGCAACTGAGCCACACCAGCCTGATTTTTACTGGATAAGACAAGTCCTGTCTGTTCTCTGAGAGGCATTGACCTTTGACCTTTGGCTTTAACGTTGACAAACTGACTGTTCATTATTTCAATCAATCAGAAATGCCTTCCTGTGTGTGTGCCCCCTGCTTTAAATCACTCGGCATTAACTGCCTGTCTCCGCATAGTTTTGAACTGCAGGGAAATCAAAAACATGCAACATAATGTGGCAGCACTACACAGAAAAAACACATTCTGATCCAGCTAACTGGAGCAGCAAATATGCCATGCAGAAAAATAACACTGGAAACAAACTGAGTAATGTTAAATCAACCTTGAACACATCTGAAGGCCTTGGGGACGTTGCTGTATGGTTCTGATGAACACACCTAGTCGTTAGAAATGTCCTGCCAGCTGCACTCCTGCTCTTCATTTTTGGTGGCAGTTGTCCAGGCGCAGGCTGAAAGGTTTTCAGCTGCAGGGGCCTCATTGTCAATAAAACATTTGCCATCATGATAGCCTTACATCTGTTTTGTCTCTGAACAAGAAAATGCAATGCCGTAAATTGACCCATAAATCTCTTGGGATCTTCATTTAAAGAGTCCCTGTTGGCTTTCCAAATGTTCTGATTTGTATTGTGTGTGTGAGAGTATGTGTACACACACACATATATGCACACACACGCACACACACACAAGTGTGTAGACTCCTTCCAGCACAGTATTTGGGGATCCCAACCGAACGTGAAGATGAAAGGAAAACATTCTCTAGCATTTAGTCTTTTATTAGTTTATTTATTCAATTTTTTTACAGGAATGAGAATGAAAATCATGGTCTTGTGGAGATTTATTAGACATGACCTGATTTAACCTACAATCTAAGTCATGGAGATGATTAAAGTTTGTTCTCTACTCGTCCCTGGGCACCGTATTACAAGTTTGTATTGTTAGTTCCAACAAGGTATTTTTTTATATATATATAATTTTTCACTTCATTTTGATCTGTCTGTGTTTGTTGTTATTGTTGTTGTGTATAAAAACACATGTCAGGAAGAGAAAGAGAAAACCAGAAGACAGTCCAAATGGCCGTTCACTCTGGAGTTTTCGCCAGCAGAGGAGGGACAGTATGGGAACTGTTTTCAGCTCCAGACCCAGCAGATTTTTCCAGATAGACTATCTGCCTCCTAACTCTGCCAGTAAGCGTTTGTATGGGACCCAGACCCTTCACTAAGCACGAGTCTTGTTGATACAAAGCAGAGCAATTACGATTCCTGCCCAAATTGCAGGACTCATTGCTCCTCCAAGCGGAGTCTCTGCATCATAAGACCACTATGTACATGCTGTACTCTTATCTCCCGCAGCGGAGGAGCTAAAGATAGGGATAAAGAGCTGCAGAGCTACTGGGACGGGAAACAGGATCACTCAAATGACAGACAGACAACTAATCTCTACACTAATCACACTAATTAGTTGACTTAAAGGGGGATAGGTCCGAATATTAGCCTTAAAGCATGTTATTCCTGTTCTGTTGGGCAGTTAGCTGTATTTAAGTGAGCTAAGATTTCCAATAGCGATTCCTGATCTGTGAAGTCATACAGATGTACAAAAGATGATGACAATATTGAGGATCATTTTCTGGGGATCTGGCTGCATTTTATTGTTCAGTAACTGTTAGCACTTGTATCAATATGACTTAATTTTCTTGTCAGTTAACTGCTGGTAGCTGCTTACAATATGAGAATATAAAACACACATGGATGTAAAAGTTCAGGCATGTGTCTCCTATCAGTCTCCTATTCATTGTCTATAGAGAAACTACAGGCTGTGGTACAATCTCTGATTTCTATTGCTTGTTTAGATTTACACAAACTTTTATCCTGGTTATAAGAATAACATATTCGATCTGACTATATTAGATTAGATGAATCTGTGTTGAAATTGTGTCAGTGCAGCAGCAAAGAATAAGACATAGCAATAGCAAGGATATAAATAAGAATGTCGCAAATAGAGGGTATTAAACATAATGTGGCTGATAATTACACTCAATAGAACATATTGGGGAAAAAATGAACCTGGATCACACTAAAGACAGTTGATCTTCGTCCAATCTGTAATCTATTCTCAAGGAGGAGTAAAGCTGTGACCCTATATGACAGGATTTTAGTCTCCCAATAGCACCTTGAAGTGGATTGACACATGCTTCAATTAACACCCATAATAAAATTCAGAAGCAAACATAGTCCGGGGGTAGCTTTTCCGTTCAACTTTGATGTAAGGAAACAGAAGTGAACGGTGGTTAAGTGTGCGTCTCTCTTTGAGAGTCACCCGAGCGAGTGAGCGGTGTGTGTTGTGTGGTGTGAGCGGCGGGCCCTCGGTTCAACAGGTTGTGTGTGTGCGAGCTGCTGGTACTGCTGCAGGACCGTCCCGCGGTGTGAGAGCGAGGAGCCGGAGTCGGCCGAACCCCCTGCTGCAGCTCCAACATCTGCTCGCCCGGCGGAACCAATCAGAGAGGAGAGCCGGGAGCCGTGACGAATCGGGCTGCTCGGTGATCCTTTCATGGGATCCTGGGGAGGGGTTGGAACAAAGGCCAACCCCCACAACCGCCCCCCCCCCCCCGACCCCCACTCCAACCACCCTCTCCATCCTCCCCACTGCCTTCCGGCTTTGATATCTTAGACCCCTGCATGGAGGAATAGCCTCCCCTGTTCAACCCCACCTCACCCCCCGTTCCATACAAATAATCCCATGGATCATGACAGAAAAATGACGTGGGTCTTAGTATCCCAACCGTGGTTGACATACATCTATGTTGCTTTATGAAAGGTTGTTTGTGTCTTTTCCCTGACTCCCTTACCTTTCACAGGATCTAATGCGAGGCTCACTTTGATGGGATGGAGGCCGGATAAGATGGGACATTCCCATGCTGGAATTAGAGGGCCTTGCCGTGTGAGACAGCTCTCATCAGCAATCTCCGTGTTCAGGCTGTCTATCTCATTACCCATCTCTTATCTAGATGTTCTGGCTTTAAGCTGAGATAAACTCTGACAGCCTGAAGATACACAGGCGTCATGCTAGCAGATAGACGCAGCACCAGTGGTTTTTAGACGATGAGATGACTGCAGAGATATAGATATAGTTATGATAGAACCACAAAAATGCTCACTTTGCAACTCATGCATAATAAATCTGTGTCTTTAAGATTCTGAGTTGTTTGGGAGACCGGTTTTACATTCTGTTTTTCAAAACAGACATACAGGCTCTGTAAGACCGGTCCAGACAGTCAATCCTCGGGCCAGCCCATCTCAGCAGGCTAATGACATGGCTCTCTCTGAACATCTGAGGAGCTGGCAGACGGGCAAAGGAAGGATTGGGTTCACTGAGTGAAGCACACAAGGTAATTACGGGATGGAGTAATGGAGAGACAGACATAGGAGACAGGGGGGGTACATCGAAGTATGTGGCATCGGGCCCACTGACACAATGGGTACCCGCACAGGGACGACATCCTCTCCATCCAGATGATAGGCCGTGACCAGCTAGAGTTACGCTCCGCTGAAATATGTCAGCACACTCTCCTCTCTGGCCTCATATGATCCTGTAATGCCTGTTGTTTTTCTGGACGACTTCAAACAATCAAAAGTATGCACACAAAAGTCGAATTAACTGTGCCAAATTTCTGTCTTTCTCCACAACACTGCCACATTACAGCATATAAATCATACGATATGTGATACCTCCACTGCTCTCCTGCTGAGTAGTACAGAATTTTTCTCATGTTGATGGCCACTGCCCATGAAGTGCCAGTCTCAGAGGGTGAGGAAGCGCTTGTTGCTCTCTAGTGTGACATGTTAGACTGGAGCTGAGGCACAAGCGGCCTTTCAAGTCTTTCTTTGATTTGATCTCTAAAGCCATCCCTCTAATGATTAGGCTGTCATCAAAGGAGCAGGGCGCCCTGGCCGGCGTGGCTCTGGTTTCGGAGCAGATGCGCCCGGGTATCGGGCATCACCTGGGGATGCCTCGGCCTCCTGGCAGCACCAGCTGCCCTCCACCAACAGGTGCCTAATGGGTAGAAAATCAGCTCCGGCCGGTTCATCGTTACCGCTTGGATTCGTGCATTAGTCAATCCTCTCCCTTTCATCCTCCAGCCTGTCAGCTCTCATTTATCTAATTGGTGTTACTGGTGAAGAGGCACTGACCCTCCACCCTTCGCCCCTTCCGCCTCCACCCCCCCCCACCCCCCTCTCTGCCCTGGCCCTCTCGCCGGCCCTTAGACCACATGTCTCCAGCCCCAAACACGCAAGCCCGCTCCTTTTATGCACCTCTGCACATTGAACTCTGTTTAACCCCTGGTGGTGATGAGCAGCGGCACATCACCGGTGACAGATCGGGCCTGGCTGACTGTCTCACCGCTGAGAGACTGACGGCTCCTGAGGGACTCAGATCATTGGCTCTAACCTGATCCGTTCGCCCCTTTGAAGCCAAGATGCCAACTGGACCGAAGACACCCTGGTGTTGGTCAACCAGCGGCCGCAGAGCCGGTGGAGAGCCGAGCACAGCCAGGAAGTGAGAGAGGCTGACACGAGGAACAGGAAGAAAGGCCTGTTTTATTGCAGTGACGCTAAGAGGGAGTTTCGAAATGGAGAAAGCAGAGAGGACAAGAGCGAGGAGGAGGGGGGAGGAGCTGACTGTCTGAGAAACGAAAACTGGCTCACTGAAAGAGTTTCAGTCAGTAAGGCACAGTGGCTGGTGGGTAATTTATAGCACAGAAAGGCTTGTAGGGTGAAAAACATTATTTTAGCGGCCCCCACATCCTAATAGAAGCCAGATGTGGAGGGATTAACAAAGACCATTCCCCCCCTCTCTTTCTCCCTCACTCTCCCTCTCTCTCTCCCTCCCTCTCTCTCTCTCTCCCTCCCCTTCCCTACTTTCCCCTCTAGCTTGAGTCCCCGCTGTCTCATTTTCTTTCGCCCTCGCTTTCATACTCAATCTCAGTCTTTCCTCCGCCGCTTCTGCATATTTTTCCTTGAGAGTGTGATATGCGCTGGGAATACGGGGGCAGTCAACACTCTGGTTTTGAGGTGAGACTATAGGAAAAGCCTCATCGAGCCCCCCTTTTTCTAAACAGATTCTCCGTTTATGCCCCGGGTCATATGCAAAAACGGGAGCTTTGCGGTCACTGATGTCACTTTACTCCTGGGGGCTGGACAGGGTTGCCAGGCCACACGTCAGGCAGCAACAAAACAGCCTGGCATCACTTTACTCGTTGCCACTGAGCCACAGTTTGTCTCCTTTTGTAGTGAGCTCATCGGGCCACCAGAAAGGTATGATTAAACAGCAAAGAGAGATACTGTTGTAATGCATCCTGGATCTTCAAAGGTTTCTTTATAGTTGCGAGCTGGTGGCAGCATCACAAAGACCGAGCGCCATTTACCTGACTCCGGCTCGGAGGGCGAACCGAGCCGGTGTACGGTAGACAAGCCGAAACCCACAGCCGGTGGGTTATGGTGGGAGGAGGCCGACTGCAGCGCCACAGGACGGTTACTTGAGAAAGTGGGACAGATGTTTCGACTCTGTTTAAGTGCATTAATCACTAAAATGTGTTGCGCGAGAGCTGCCAATGAAAAAGGGGTTTGCGTTCCCTCCAAAAGAATGGTATCGGTTCCAAAGTCAACACATTATGTAAATTGAATAAGATTATTTTCGCTCTTCCCTCAACACTTACATCATCACCTGGGAATAAAAGCTTGATGTCGCAACCCGGTTCGCAGCCTCAGAAAACCTCTGGCGCTGGAAGAAAGGGCAGCGAGTCAGGCAGGTGCTTTGACTGAGTTTACTCTGCGACAGTTGGAGCTCTGATGAACACTTGACTCTGTGTTACATGTGGCTGTTTTACTGTGTGTGTGTGTGTGTGTGTGTGTGTGTGTGTGTGTGTGTCTGTGGGTATCTCTGCATGTCAGTACGTCTATTGACTGTATACATGGTTGTTTGACTGTGTGTGTATCTGTATGTAAGTGTGTGTATCTCTGGCAGTGTCTCTGCATCTGACTTTATGTGCACGTGTGTGTGTGTGTGTGTGTGCATCTGTCTGTATGTGTGTATGTTGCGTCTGTGGTTGCTTGACTGTATGTGTGTGTAACTATGTGTGTTTGTATCTCTGCTTTTGTCTGTATGTGTGTGTGTGTCTTTGTCTTTGTCTCTGCATCTGTCTGTATCTGTGCACATGTGCATGTGTGTGTGAGCATGTGTGCATATCTGTGTGTGCATATGTGTGTGTTTGTCAATGCGTCTGCTGACTCAGTATGTTGTTGTTGACTATTATACGTATCTAAGTGTGTATTTCTGCATCTGTTTGCATGCGTGCATGTCTCTGTATGTGTGTGTGTGTGTGTGTGTGTGTGCACATGTGTGTGTGCACATGTGTGTGTGTGAGAGCGGCAGGGGCGGGAGCTGAGAGAGTGACAGCGTGTCTGCGGCGGGGAGAAACTCGAACCCTCTGATCTCCTGTCGGAGTCTCCTGCCTCCCAGCTGTCACTGTGCCTCTGGCATCCTCCTCTCCTCGGCCTCTCGCCCCCTCCCGCTCCCTTTGAAGACGGCTACCCAGGAAATTGAAAGCTGTTTTCAAACAAAGACAGAGAGAGGAGAGAGAAGAGTAGAGACACAGCGAAAAGGGAGTGTATGAAAAGAGGCTGATGGAGAGGTTTAGGGTGAAGAGGGCTGGAGAAGTTCTTCAGCTCTCGGAAGAAGGAGGAAGTGAATCCGTCTGCACTGTGGTTAAACAGATATATAGGGCTGATGTTGGGCTTTTATATCAAGAAAGTATATATAAAAATACAAAAACACAGGTTTAAGAATAAAAATACAAGCTAAAACAATGAATTATAAAGTGTGAAAAGGGTAAAAAGTATACAAAAGTATCGTTAAAAAACAAAAACAACTTATTTAAAACAGTGATAAAAACAGAAAAAAGTGCAAAAATTCAAAATGACAGCCATGATTAGAGGAAGGGGTGTGTGTGTTACCTAACCACCCACATGTTCTACCATCCTCACGCGTGTGTGTGTGTGTTTCCCTACAGCAGATGAAGCGGGGCCCTCTGACCCCGACGTCTTGCCCCGTCTGAAGCGGGCCAGGCCTCCTGGACTCCCGGGGAGGGAATCACTCTTACAGTCCAGCCTCCCGCGAACTGACCCGCCTCACATCCCAGAGACAATACAGGAGTGTGCCAGAGCGCTGGGGTTTCACTACTTCTGCTGAGGTTTACAGTGGGATAACATTTGGATGATCCATGCCAGGCAAAGGGCAGATGGTTGTGTGGTTTGGCCCGACAGCGGACAGGCCGGGAGACAGGCAAACAAACGCTGACGGACAGGTGGGCGTCACATGGGTGCGGAGCGGCCAGACTGGCAGTCAGATGGAAAGCAGTAATGTAGGATCCAGATTGGCATCTTGGCACGAAGGATTAGACCCGGCGCACGAGCCGCCCGGCCAACAATAATGTCTGCCTCATTAGATTTGGCCTCACACTGGACCACGAGACTGACCAGTTGTTCCAGAGGGGAAGGAGCTTGTGAAGCGCTCTGCTCAGGACTGTAAATCTTATAAAAGGAACAGATGGGGTTAACACACTGCTGAATAACCAGGGAGAGTGCTTAGGTTACTTTTTATGGTAATGAGTAACTCGGTGTGGTATTTTTTCAGCTTGTGTAATCACTTGACTAGTTAGTTTTTTGGTAACTTATTATTTAACTACTTTCTCCTACTTTACACATAAGAATATCAATCAACTATACAGTACTTTTGCTGTTACTTTTGTTTTTGGACAGAAACAACTAAACAGCTATCAGTAATGTACCTTACCATTCTGTAACCATTTTTAGGGGGTGGTGTGTCTTTCTTGTTCTTGTGGTTAACTAGCCAAATGTGGACAATGTGATGTCATATTGAGATATTTCCAGCAGCTACAATGGAATTTGATAGCAGAACATTTTTCAGCGATCTAAAACATCAACAGCAAATGTCAGATTTTGGTGTCAGTCCCTCAGAATCAAAGAGCAAGAGCTTCTTTCCAGACTCTCCATTTTGCACCGATGTTCAACAATCATACAGGGAGTAATCCATCGTAGAAGAGCCAGAGAGACCAATTTCTCCACTGACAGCAGCCTCAGTAGACCAGAATGCAATGCAGCAGGAAATGTTGCGTTTTGTGTAAGCGGTGTAACTCTTAAGACCAAGACAGCGAGAGTTGTTCCAGTCATGAAATGAAAGACTACCGCTAACGCTTTTTTATTCCACCTACATGTATAACCCACAGCTGAATGCAACAAGTTCACGTCCGTTCTCTGGGGATTGTCCAAAGGCATTCTGGGAAATGTATGAAATCAATAAGTGAAGTAGAAGTAGGCAGGTTGAGGGAAACACTTGATTACAAAATAATTCTGTTGAACATCACAGATTGATGATATCTAACAGTGTAATAATATCTAAGGGCAGATTTTATAACATGGTAGTTTTTAAAGTCACGCCCCAAAAATATAATAATATTTTTCTTCCCACTTATTCATAAACATCACATATTTTCTCTCCCTGTGTCTCTGAATATATATTTTCTCCACGACTTTATTATGTCTGCCTGGATATTCTGACAAACGTAACTCGGCCCATTCATGAGCAGACAAGAAAAGCGCCTCTCCGCTCTTACACAGCTCTCCCCTTCTACAGTTACGCTACAGCGCCAGCTGGACCAAAATATTTGCAGGAGTAAACCATTACATGGCTAAATATGAGTAAGGGAAAACGTGAAACCATGTAATTATGGCGTAATACAGCCTGAGGGACCGGGAGGTTAATTCGCCCGACTTTAAATGTTAACAGTCGCACAGTGAAACACACGAGCGCGAGTCTCTTTTCCCGTTCGCACAGGAGACGTTTGACGGCGCCCGTGAACGAGAGCGGCTTTCTGGGCCTTCGTTAACAGACAGACATATCACCATAACGCGTAACAGTAGCAGCTGTATGAGTCAGGCCCTTCAGGCTTACAAGAGGAGAAAATTAAACCCCATGCTGGATGATTTTCCGCCGCTCTATTAGGTGATACCCTTACATTTCGTGATTTCGGGTTACAGATTACAATCAGCGTCAGTCTGTAAGTCTGTAAGTCTGTAAATCGGGGTCATGAGTTCGAAACGGCCTCTTATCACCTTCCACTGTGTCTTCTTCGTGCTGCCGCTGTACCCATGGCAACAGGTCTGCAATGCAAAGCTGCCCCCACACACACACACACACACACACACGCATAGAGAGAGAGAGAAAGAAAGGAGGATATTACGGACCTGAGAAGTCTCTTCACTCACACACACAGACTCTCAGAGGAACATGTGCAAACACATCCAGACTGATGCACTTCAATGAACTTGAAGACCACAGAGGGAAACAGAGACGCAGATCAAACCTTTTTTCTACAGATCCTCAGGCATTGAAAAATACCGAGAAAGCATTTCACAGACAGCGATGTGTGCGGGACAAGACCAGGTTCGGCGTCAACACAAACAAGCACAGCTTTTCCACAATATGATGTTGAATGTGATGGTAAAAGTTGATATTAAAACAGCTTTGGAAACTGTTTTGAACTGATTTCAGACAGATATTTAGGTCGTGATTTTACAAAACGATGCCGGTAGCAGCTCTGGATGACTACACACATCGTCTCAAGTTTCATTTTGGCGCTGTATTCAGGTTTTCAAGGCTGCTGCAGGCCTTTGTATCGACATCTACTCAACCTCAAAATGTTTGCTGGGATACATGACGTCGCTTATGTAACCTTGTATCTCCAAAATTTCAACTTTTAAGGAACTAAGGCAAGCAGCCACATTTTTAGCTTGAGGACAATGCATTTTTTGACGTTGTCCATTGGGTTTTGAAAGGGTTTCATAAGCCCAAGAGGAGAAGAGACTTTTCTCAACCCAAAGAGGAGTCTAAAAAATTTAAAATCACTGTAATTAAATTACAAAGATACACAGAGGGAGATCGGACAAGAACCAATACAACACAGACAGTAGTATTCTCCATATACAGCTAGCAATGACCATCACAACTCTGCAACTCTGTGACTTTCCAGCTGTCCGATCCCTTCTCTCTCTCTCTCTCTCTCTCTCTCTCTCTCCCTCTCTCTCTCCCTCTCTCTCTCCTTCCAGATCTCCTCCTCCAGCCTCCGATCAACAGCAATAAGTTTTGTGACCTGCATCCCCAGGTGCGGAGGTGAAGGGTCAGGGCTTTATGGAGGAGCGGGTGGGGGTCGGGACCTGTGCTCCGTGGAATTCGGGTGTCACCATGGCAATCACAATGGAGCGGTGAGAATGACAGGTAGCCCCTGGGGGCTGTAAATAAGAGATATGCTCTCATACTTATGGGGGGGGGTTGAGGTTTGGGGGCAAAGCTAAAAGCCTAGCGTAGCTCAAAACAGGAAATGAGCGTAAGAGGGAAGGACGGGGAAAACAAAAACAGACAAATGGGAAAAGATAATTGCATTTGAGGAGGAAAGGAATGCCACCAGCTGAAGGGCAGAATCTCATATCCCACTCATAAAGCCTTGCAAAAGCCAAGTGTAACTTCAAGAGTTTATAGGGACTGTTAACCTGTTTCCACGCTGGCTCTGCTGAAATATTTGGTTTAGTTTTAGTTCAAGTTTGGTTTATTTTCACAGAAATAAATCACAAAACAGAGAGACGAGGAGAAAAATGATAAATTGGCACAGGTGTATGAAAAAATAGTCTTCTTTTGCACAGTTATAAAACACAGACGTGAAGTGAAAAGCACACATGTGGTGAAACGCAATGATGAAAAACACAGAAGAGAAGAAAAATGATAAACTGGCACGGCTGAAATAAAAAAAAAAATTCCTCATTTGCACAGTTATACAACGTAGAAGTGAAGTGGAAAAGCAATATGTGATAAAATGCAATGATGAAAAACACAGAAGAATGATAAATTGGTGCACCTGAAATAAAAAGGATCTCAATAATATCTCAAAATATTTCAGAACAAGCAAAGAAAACACACACACAGACACACAAATGCATTGACATTAGAACATGATCAGTTGATATTGATATGAATATTCTCTGAATAGGCTCCTATTTGTAAATTAGGTGCCTCTTTGAAGAATGTCCTTCCTCTGTTCAAATAACATTTGTTGTACTTCAGCCATGCCATGTGCTATCGTTTTGTTATTATTGTATGTTTTGTTTGTGCTCCATACCATGTGATCATGGTCTTGAGCCATATAAATAAATGAAAAAATGAAAAAAATGAAAAAATGAAAATCCTCTGAAAAGTGAATTATCACCACAACTTCATGAATGCCTTCAGACCTTGAGAGTTGGATGTAAAAAGACAAGCTACAGGCAACCGTAAGAAACGTTTGATCGAGTGCCTGGGAATCCGAGCATCAGATTCTAGAAAATCATCCAGATCACTAGAGGCACAGTGAGAAAGAGACAAGCTTGAGACTTGGCCAGCTTCCTCCCAAACACTTTGCTTGTCTGGCTTGTCAAAACGTGGAATGAGGAGCGGAGAGGAGGCAAGTTGTTTAAACGTGTTTGAAGAGCGCAAGCAGAGACAGAGCTGCACTAGAAACACTTTGCTTTGGACCGAGCGAGCGAGTGAGCGGGAGACATTGGTGTGTAATGCAACTCGTTTCTCCAGCAGGCTCCAGAAAATTCCTCCGAGCCGACACACAAGCAGGACCGGTGCCAAAGAGAGGCAGGGGGTACGGGAGGAGGGAGGGTTTGGTCAACTTCAAAACACTCTGACCTGTGGCTCTGGATGGGAGCAGTCACTCACTGTCTGATGTTGCTTTTAGGGCACTGACTTCATCAAAACTAACCTGTGCATAAATACCCCCTCCCTGAACCAGGTGAAGTGACAGTTAAATCCCTCTATAAACTGCGTCATCTATGAGTCTTCATCTCCTCAGGATGTGGAAACCTTCAAGAGATCACTGGTTGGAGTGAATTATTTTGGAAAAATCCATGCAAACCATGCAAAATGGAAATTATTCAGCTCTCCACAGGCGCCATTATGTCATCTTGATTTTGTAAACTGATAACTTTATTTTCAGTTGCGTGATCAAAACTTTAAGTAAAGTTCCATTCCATACATTTTTTTTTACTTTGCGTACAATGACTCCATACAAACTGGCTTTGGGCCGTATTGATCAATCAGGGCGAACCAAAATAGAGCTGGAAACTGGATATAGCGGCTCTTTCTGCACTCTGTCAGATGATCCGAGAGAGAATAAGCGACTCAGGTGTATACAAAATAAAGAGATGGGGAGGCTCAGCCCATCTCTCAGGGATGGGAGGAAGGAGGGGGGGTGGGGGGGGGTCTCTCACCCACCCCCAGGGTGGGTCACAGTCCCTGCCCTCTGACCTCTCTCTGAAAGAAGGGAATTTAGGGGAGGGAGAGAGAAACATGTCTGAGCAGAGCGAGCACCAGAGGAACAGAGGGAACAAAGACTCGACACAAGTCCGTTTTTACACAACACACACCGTGTAACGCATCCATGTTCAAAATGGGAGCTTCAGAAGTCATCGCCATTCTCTGTGAAGGCGAAGATTTGTGTGTGTTTGTTGTAAAGAATAAAACATTCAATTTTGCAATAAAATAGCCTCGAAACAATTCCGCATCACATATAGCCCAGTATTGTCTTTGTAGCCACACATACACTACCAGTCAAAAGTCTGGACACACCTGATTGAATGTACCATGTTTTTCATTCTCTTAAAGCCATTTGATCTAAAGGCTTATGCTTAAATGCTTGAAATTTGTTTCTTAGACAAATTTAAATAGTGAAGTTGATGCCTATGTATGAATTTCTCTCCAAATCCTTTGCCTTTCTATCAAGGCAAAGGGCAGCTACTTTAAATAATCTAAAATATAAGATAGTTTTGATTTATTTAACACTTTTTTGGTCACTGCATAATTCTATTAGTGTTATTTCACAGTTTTGATGTCTTGACTATTATTCTAAAATAAAGAGAAACGTAGTGTGTCCAAACTTTTGACGGTGGCGGTGTACACACTGTGTGATAGCAGCGGTTTTTGGACCTACGATGTCTGCAGCCTCTCTCCTGTCCTCAGCGCCCCTCTCACATGGCGTGTGCAATCAACTTCCCCCTCATCACACGCTTCCCCCGACTGACGCTGATCAGAGTCTCGGTCTGCGCTGTCCAGCCTTGGAGCCACTACAGAGGTTTGTTCATCTCTGTTGTTCTTCACTTTCTTCTTTAATCTCCATTAAAGGGCCCAAATGACCCCTGACCCCCTCTTACATCTGTTTCGGAGCCATGTGCCTTCCAGATGTGGACGTACCTGACCCCCGCACAGCAAGAGGCAATTCATTGAGGCACCAGTAGATGGCAGCACACAAGGTTTGCCTGTAGAAACCGGTGCTTGGAGATGAGCTGTTGTTCCAAATTACGGCTAAATAATGAAATTTAAACCATCTTGTGAAATGATTTGCTCTTCTATTTCATGTTCAAAGGTAGAGCAAATATTGGCTTTAGGTGTCAGATTCCACAGCTACTATTGTCTTGTACTTCAAGCTTTGGTTTGTATGTGATTGGATGGAAAACATCAACATCAACGTGACACCAAACTCAATTATGGAGATTTTCCTTGTGCAAGAATGAATAATAATCACTGAATGCACACATAAGCATGATAGGAGATTCATTAGGCATTAAACATGATAAGATAATCATAACTCTTGCCAATACAATGGCCTCATTCCCATATAAGGGAGTTAGTGACAATATAAGTGACTTGTTACTTCCCTTCTCCACCCTTCCTTCTCTCTGCATCACTGCCTTTTCCTGTTCCAGATGTTCACTGTCTGTAAAAAGCTGATTGAGAAAAAGAAAAAGAGGGGGGGGAGGTTTGTTTTTTTTTCCAGTCCTCTCCGAATTCTGGCAGCAGCCCAGCCAGCAGCTGTTCAAGAAAATATAACATTGATATTGTTTGTCTTATAATATGTTAAAATAAACCTCTTCCACATGGGAAATTAGGAAGAGTATTTAATGATAATTATTATTTCAGCAGCTGATGAGGCAAGCGGGGACTGGAGGCTTGCTGGTGGAGGAGATTTGAGGCAGGACCGCATCAGCTGAACCCCAGTGACCCCCCCGTCTCTCAGACATAAGGGGACCAGATAAGGGCCCCAAGCTGCTTCCTTGGCTTTTCCCCTCCATAACTTTTCCCCTCTGTCCCTCGGCCCCATGTCAGTCCATATAGCGGTGCGACTGCGTTCTCTCTCACAGTTGAGGAATTTCAACCCATCCAGATCCGTAAATTCACCATACATGTATTACTTTTCCAATCCCACCCCCCCACCCCCCACCCGGCCGCCTCCTTCACCCGTCTCCTCTCGTCACTCTTCATTAGGAAGCGGCGCGCATTTCTCTCAGTCCCAAAGCTTTCAGCACTACAACACACTCTTTCCCTGTCCGATTAAGCACACTAACAAGCTTAGCTGGTCTGTGAAAGCCAGATTTACCGCCGTTCCTCTGTACTGGTAATTATTGGCAGAGTGCGCTGAAACAATTCTGCTTATAAAACCGCTTACTGCTCTGTCACGGTCCACCTCCCCTCTGACCCCCCCACCTCCATCCTTCCTTCACTCACTCACTCTCTCTCTCTTGCTCACTCTCTCACTCTCTCTCTCTCTCTCTCTCTCTCTGCCTTTCTCACTTGTTCTCCTGCTCCCTCTCTACCAGTTTAACTCTGGCTCCATGATTCTCAGCAGAGCCAAAGAGCTAAAAGAGCCAGAGAGAGAGAGAACCCTCTCTTCATGGAGGGGGAAAACGCTGAGAACAAGTCAGAGTGAGAAAGGAGGCCATTGTAGGGGGCTGGCCTGGGGACAAGTCACCCATTCAGATGCGGCCAGCCGTGTACAATGGCTAAACTAACATCATTGACATTTGGAGTTGCCCAAGCTTTAGAGTGAGAGGAAAGGGGAGGAGGGGGGTTGCCATCAGGGGCAGGGAGGCTGGCAAGAGGAGCCGTGTTGGAAAAGGCCCTTCAGAGGCACCAGCCATTGATCAAAAATTCATGTCAGCGGCTGGGATCAGACCAGCCTGCCCTCTGTTCGCTTTCATGAGCTGGAGAGGAGGCTGGGGGGAATGCACAGGCAGGCAGAGAAGGAGACGAGGTGGAGGAGGGGAGAGAGAGAGACACCCTTTCTACCCCCTGTCCCCCACGGACCGGGCCAGGCCTCCAACACAGGGCCATCCAGGGCCACCCAGGGCCACCGGGGGCCAGCGCTATCATAGAGACCAGACAGACGCATGATCAAAGCACTCAGATAGCGCTGCTTGTTGCACACGATTGGTGCCATTAAGAGGCACAGGGCTTTGATTGATGATAAAGTGAGCAGCCAAGTGGCCTTCATGGCAGTTACTAATGAGTCATTCAACTGCTTTCGACTGATATGGATGTGGCCCGGTATCAGTGACAGTGGTGCGCCATAAGGAGAGGTACTGTTGTTAAAATTCCTCAGGCAACCTTTAAAAAGGGTTCAGCTGGATAACAGTGATCTGTTTTCAGGAGATAAAGTCCATCTCAAATGTTTCTGCTGATTAGACCATTTGTCTGGAGATTCCTACCAGCACCTCCACCCATGAAGAATAAATACAATTTTTTTTTAATACCTCAATTCCTTTAAAAGGATCGATTTGCTTTATTTTATTTCAAGCTGAAGACAATGTAGTCTCCAAATTATAGGTTTTTAAACACAAAAGATCATCACCTGACGCCATTTTGCAGACTATAACATAGGTTAATGAATAAATATAATAAATAAAGAAAATAAGACATTTAACTTACTAGCCAAAAATATATGCTGGAGAGTTTTGTAAACAATTTGTCCAGAGTAATTTCAGGGCCCATCTTAATCTTCCTGTGGCCCATCTTTGGGTCCCAGCCCAGACTTAGAAAAGCACTTCTCTAAGTCCTTAATGTTGTGTGATGGCCTTCTGGCTTCCTTGGTTACCTTGGTCTCTTTGGTCTCTTTAATTCAGATTGGGCTAATAGGAATAGTGATTGTGACTGTACCTAAAAATAGACGTCCCTTCACTCGCCCTCCCCCTCTTTTTTGCCTTTTTTCCTTCTTTCTCCTCTGCCTGACATGGTCTGGTTGTGGCTCTTAGGAACTCCTCAGTTTTTGTTTGTTTCATGCACCATATGACACCTACCCACACATGACGTTATGCGTCACATAACGCATGGTTTATATTAACTGTACTTTGCCACATGGCTTCCCATACTTGTTATGGTTTTAACAAGTGGTCATAACAGTGGGGATCACCTGTAGGGAGCAGGCAACAGGTGATGGAGTGAGTACAGAGTGAGCACAGACAGAGCTGGCAGTACTGTCCGGCCCAAGTGGAAAAAGGTTGAATCGTTGGCTGGAGTATGTGACTTTAGGATCCAAATGTTAATCAGTGCTGCCGGAGAGCCAAGATTTTGATGCTGTTCCACCATCGGCTTGGCCCGCAGTTATCTGGTCAAACAACTGGGACAGGGGTGCTGTGGTCTGAGGCCTGCAGCTGGCTGCACCTCACTTTCTCTCTCTCTCTCACACACACACACACACACACACACACACAGTGCACACAGACGAGACCTGGACAGAGAGGGAGTAAACAGTCCAGGGTGCTCCAGGGAAAGGCCACATCAACACGCGCCTGCCTGATGACGTCCACAGACTGAGGGGAAGCTTATGAAGGCACCCGCTTTGTTTAAACAAGCCTGCGCACGCGGCTGAAGGGGTAAACAAGGCCGGACCACCTAGCCTGCGCTGCCTCGCCTGCCAGCCAGGGGAAAGCCTGGCATGGGCGCAGTGTTACTGTATCCCTGCATGGGCTGGGCTGTAGTACCATAGCGTCATCATGAATGTCCCTCCTCCTGCTCTGCCTGCATGCTGAGGCCCTTGGGGGCAAAGTCCTGCCCCCCACCCCCCACCCCTCATGCCTGCAACTCACCGGGGGCAGCCGCAGGCGGCTCAGTCTCTTAAATGCAATAACAGCTGCTAAAAGCAACAAACTGAGAACCTGATATATACTCTGAAGGACTGACCCCTGGCCATGAATCAGCCCCCGGACAGGAGGTACTTGAGCGCGGGTCATGAACAGAGCGCTGTGCGATGCCCTATAGATCCCCTCGCCTAACCGCCAGGCTATTTTCGGGTCACCCTCAAGGCATCAAAAGGCCTCCGAGCGTCTCTTCGGCGAGGAGAGAATGTTTCTGGCTTGATGTAAAGCAGATGATGTTTTGAGGTTTTTTCGGTTCAGAAATTATATTGTTGTTTCACGTTGTCATATTTATTTTTGAATCCAGTCATTTACAGTAGATCAGTACTTGTTTGAAGAAGATAAATCACGGCGTCGCTCCGTGTTTCACTGAGCCTTGACACAATGCCCCAAACAGATGCGTGTCATAAGTCATTTAAATTACAGAGGGTTGAGCTGTTGACGTGTTGCCATAGCTGTTGGTGTGTTTGGGCAAGAAATCAGGCGTCCACCCATATTACACCCATAGAAATGAATAGACAGATGCATGCTGTGCGTACACAGATAAACACATACGGCAACACGCCCGGCCAGCGGTTCCTTCGTCATGCATTCCCAGAGTGCATCGCTCTCTGACAGCTGTGGGGGCCTGTTAACACTCCGATCGCCAAAGTGATTATGACTCTCTTAAGATACCGAACCACACGCAGCTCCCATCAGACAAAGAGCGGCCTGTCCCCGCTGCCCAGGAGATCCTGAAACAACCCCAGCTGGAACAGACAGCACATTTATCTGGGCCTGTGTCCAGTTCACCTTCTGTGTCCTGGGAGGTTAGGGGCTCGGGGAGCTGCGTTCCCCTCGGCGAACGGAGGAGGGGCGTTACAATTGATACTCACACTGTACACAATCAGCACTCATAACATGCTGCGGTGGGCCACCCCCTGAGCAAAGGCCACCCAACCGACTGAACTGCTGCTTGACTGGATACACAGATTCATGCTGTTAAATGTTTTTCCGTTTAGCGTTGTTGATGTTTTGAAATTTCGCGATTCGTGTGTGTCCCAGGTTTTCAATGTGCATTTTCTATTTAATACCAGCGAGTCCACATGAGTGATGGGAAATGGGTAAAACATCCTTGTCCTTCAAAACGAAGGATGTCCTGCCATCACCTCGGAGCATCTGGCATAGACATTTCTGCAGCAGTGATTAAAAAACTATTTAATAGGGAACATGGCGAATGTGGCCCACGCAGGCCATGAAGCCTGGAGACCGCATATTAATGAGCGTCCCCTGAGGTTTATTTCACCTGCGCTGAAATCGGAGACATGACCGGGCTGTTAATTTTCCACAAATGCGCATATAGTGGATTTGGCACAGAATATATGCCACTCTCTCCGTTTGTAGACAGAGTGGAGCTGCACTGATGGAAGGTCAGGACGAACAGCATGATGTCATCGAGGAGAAAGGAAGTAGAACATCCAAGAAACCGTTTTACTATGGGTGTGGACTTGATGTTTGACTTTTCAATCCTGACAGCATTCTTACTTCATTGCAGCAAAAAAAAAAAAAAGATTGTATATGTTGGACATTTTACAGATATGACATGATGTCCATAAATTAAAGCATTCGTGTCCACAGTGTTTCCAGAGAGGGCATTATAGGGGGAGAGCAGAAACCTGTCTCTCTCTCTCTTTCTCTCTCTCTCTCCCTCTCTCTCCCTCTTGTTCTCTTTGGACAAATGAAGGGTTTGGCTCCAAATGCTATATATCCAATATGGAACAAGAAATGTCACCCAAGGTTTTTTTGCTCAATACTTAAAATACTGCAGTGTTGCTGTTTTGTAGGTAAAGGGCTCAAGTCTGTTTTACTTTAATGCTATCAATAATTCTGTAACAGTAGGTGCCAAATCTTTCAAATGGTAGCCATCTAATTTTGGACTGAAACTCTCCAAACACACACCTGACCACAATTACGTTCTCGGGGCCTTTAGCCCTGACCCCCACCCTTCCAACACAGCGCTTTATGGACATCAGAGCGGATATCAGCAGCCTTGAATGCAAACAGCACTTCCATCTCTGTTTTACATCAAACCACACAACTGATCAGAGAAACAGGAAGTTGCCCAGAGCAAAGAGAAGAATCAGACCTCTCCCTCTCTCTCACTCTCTCTCTCTCTCTCTCTCTCTCTCTGTCTCGGTTCACGCAGATCGTCCGTCCTGAATTGCTCTCGCTCAGCCTTGGCTGTTCCAGCGACATAATTCAATTGTCTTTTCATCCACAGGCGATGAATAACCTCTGAATAGTAAATCAGCTCCGCGGCGTCTCATCTCTGGACTGGAGCGCGGCTCTGATGGGTCCACAGGGGCTCGGGTGGAGAGAGACCAAGCAGGCTCCGTTCCATTCCCCCTGCCGGTGCACATCAAAATAAAAGCCCTCTGAAAGGCCCAGCATGTGCTCAAGTCATTTGAGGCCCCGGCGAGAGAGAGCCCAGGAGAAAATGCATCCCTGATTCCCATCCGCGGATTGACAGACAGACAAATCAAAAGTGTCTCCCTGTCTCAAGCACACCCTCTCAATCTCAACACTGTGACTGCTTGCACGAGGTGGGATGAAACTGACTGCAGGAAAAGGACAGGGGTGTACAGCGAGGCAGCAGGATGACGGATGAGCGTGTCACATCTGTGTGTGTTTGCGTGTGTGTGTGTGTGTGTGCGTGTTTAGCATCCATGGGCTTGCATTCACGTGTGAGAGTTTGCACGAGAGTTTGTGTGTGCATGCGTGCGTCTAAATGCGCTTAAGCATGTTTGTTTCTGTATGTAAATCTGTGTGCATGCATGGGCTCGGGGGTGAATGTGTGTGTGTGTGTGTGTGTGTGTGCATCTGCTTACGTGTGTGTGTGTGTGTGTGTGTGTGTGTAAGGAAGGGGGTGTCTCTCAGCAGCAGATGTTGGTGTTTTGTCAGAATAATTTGGTGGGAATTTTCATGAGCTGCACAAGGCCACAGCTGGGTTACAGGTGGGGAGAGAGGGGTGGGGGGGTGGGGGTGGGGGGGGCAGAGCGGAACCCTGGACCCTCGGGGACAAAACCGTGTATTGGGCCAATAACAGTCAGACAGACATAGAGAGAGACAAGAGAGAGAGACATACAGTGAGAGAGAGAGAGATGAGGGGCCTGGATGGAGCCGCAAACGATCCACCTTTGTATATCTGCCCTATCATATACCCTATGCAACCATAAACAATACAGGTCAATCTACACTCACTGGTTGTTGATTTTGTATTTTTCCATTTTTCAATTGGACGGATGGACCCATTGGCCGCCTTTAATGCATGCTGGGTAAATCCTGTTTTCCCAGTGAGTACGGGAACTCCACGCAACTCTGTTTTAAACCACGAAGCAACAAAAGAGAAAAGAAAAGTAAAAAAAAAAAAAAAAAAAGAAAACAAGACATACAGAGTGGCAATTACCTCAGCTCTTGGCAGGGGCTCTAATTAAAACCAAACTTGTTTCCTTCAGTGAACAAACATGACAGGCGCTGAGCAGAGGAGCTTTTTTTTCCACTCCTGCCAAAATATTAAGTGAGTGCAGGTGCTCCAGGAATGTCTGAGAGGGTGGGGGCAAGACAGAGCTGACCTTTTTCTCTCTCCATTGTGTGTGTGCGTGTGTGTGTGTATGTGTGTGTGTGTGTGTGTGTGTGAGAGAGAGAGAGAGAGAGAGAGAGAGTGTCTCCATGTGTGTGTTTATTTATGTATTTGTGCATGTGTTTCCCCAAACCCTAACTGTTTTCACGCATACTTTGGTTACATGGCAGAGGAGAGGAGCACGCCCAGCAGTTTGTCTTAGCACTCTCACACACACACACACACACACACACACACACACACACACACACACACACACAAGCAACCCCTCTGCAGCTTCACCATAGAAGAAAACTAGAGCAAAAGCAAATGATTGTAAAGTTATTCGGGACAGGCTGGGGGCGGCCCTAAGCAGGACCAGATGCAGGGGTCCTGGCTGCTCTTGGGCCTGATTGAAGGAGGCTCGGTCACCCCAGCAGAGCCTCTCACAGGATCCGCTGAGGTTTGGCAGACGGGGCAATTTCCTCTCTGTCCCGCTCGCAAACACAGTGAGTACAACAGCACCTGATCACTGTCTGTAGCCCTGTGATACCCTAGAAAGCACACACACCTCTCATTCTTCTTATAGGAATGGGAACTGGATGTATGCGTAAGAATAAAACACTTGTTCCTGAGACTCTATTGATTCCTGAAGAAGAGTTTCATCTTGACCCCCCCCCTTCCCCTCACCTACAGAATGGCACCCTTTGGGATCTTGCTGTCACAGGGGATTGAATTCAGGCCGTTCTGGTTGAGAGACGGGCTTCCTAATCACTACACGCCGCCCCGCTGCCCCAATAATCGTTCCCAAATCATTATTAATGTCCAGTCAGCACAATGACTCGTGCTCATTAGTGCAGCGAACATTTAAACAACTCCGTTCCCAGAAGATCACAGTCAGTGTAGCGTTCAGCCTTCAGAGGGGATGGAGGCAGGAGGGATTGCAGGCCTCCAGTGCAGGTGGGGGGGCGGGATACTGAAGTCCTGTGGGTCAGACGTGCCTCCCCAGAGGGGTGAGGGGGGTGGAGGGGACACCTGGGCCAGATGGGCCAGGCATCCACAGGTGAACTGCCTGAGGATAGCTGTCCATAAGCCGGAGCCGGAGTGAGTCAGACCCGCCTCGACATCAGAAACTAGCCCAGTTTTATCAAAAGTAGAGGCCTGTCCTTGTGCCTGTGATGAAGTCTGAATGGAGAGTGTGAGCTGTTTGAATTAGCAGAGAAAGTTTGTGGTAGATCAGATCGGTTTGTGGAAGGTTCACCAGACAGCAGAGAACAGCAAGACAAGTGCCAGACCCGAACGCAGCGGATCAGGGCCAGCGCTCCCATACAGGGATTATCACTATTTCCATCTGCTGCTGAACACAGGACACAACCCACCGGTCTGGGATACACACCTACCGTCCTGATGGTAAGATGCAGAACATTTACTTTGGCTCCAGCCTCACATTATTACATTTACATTTCATTTCAGGCATTTAGCTGAGATTCTTACCCAGAGCAACTTACAATGAGGAGGAGTAAGAGGAGCAGGTAGGGGGGTCAGTATCTTGCTCTTGAACACTTCAACAGTGTTTTACAGGGATTGAACCTGTGACCCTTCCAGTCAGGGGGCGGTCTCCCTAACCATCAGGCCCCTCTGCCTCTTCATCAGGCTTGATATTACCTTCATTTCTATTCTCTTTGGTTAAAGGATAAGTTTGGCCATTTTGGACCTTATATATACAATATCGGCTCCAGTTAGAAACAGCAAGCTCCCGATGCTACCCTCTTGCTACTAACAATGGGTCCAAATACGGTTTGTCAAAATATCTCCAAAAAAGCCATTTGTAGGCTCCACAGGGGATTGTTAGAATAAATGGAAAAGCTGTTAAGCACATAAATTATCTTTGATTTCATGACACAATTCCACCATTACGCACACTTTCACTAATCAGGAAGGGTTAGGGTTAGCACAGACTGCTGTTGGTTGAAACTGTGTGAGTGAGGCATGAACTAGTTTAGCGGACAGTCAGGTCAGATTGTAAACAGTAGAGTTTGGTAGAAGACTATCCACTGAGGGATCCACTACTTTCTGGGCTGTGAATACAAATACGTTGGTTATTCGCCTTATTGTTTTCACAGACTGGCTTTTTTGGGATATTTTGACAAACCCTGTCTGGACTCATTGTTAGCAGCAAAAGGCTAGCAACTCAGGAGCTCGGCATTTCTACCAACAGCTGACTCATGAGCCAATATTCTCTTCAGGTCCAAGTACTACAGGTATGTAACAGACAAATTATAGGTCCAAAATCGCCGATCTTAGTCTTTAAGGCCCGCTCCCTCTCCCTCTCTGGCCTGGGTTACGCTGGCACCCAGGGTCATTTCTGTCTCTCACATTCCTCCCGCCTCGTAGGGCCAGGCGTCTTGGCACGGCGCTGACGGGGAATTTTCCACAGGTCGTCAGTGGCAGGGGCACACAGGCCTACCTTTGTCTGTGCCCGCGCTCTGCCTCCTTCTCTGCAGACCCTGCTCTCTCACAAGCATGCACACTCTCACTCACTCAATCTGCCACCACACACACACACACACATACACACACAGCAAACAGTGATATTAAGCCAGGTCCAGATGTTGGCATTTTAAGTCTGTACCACATTTTCTCATTCCACTCTGAACCATTTGGCCTCAAGCTGTATTTTACATCCATGAAATGCAAAACAATGCAGTAAATATACTGTAATAAGATTACACCTCTGCATCTTCTGAGAAGAAAGGCTTTTAAAGTCTCTTAGTCACAGCACAAACAATATAAAACGCATAAAATTTGTTATTTTAAGGGCTGTGTTCTTTTCCAGTTGCGTTGCTTGAGACAGCTCACAGATCTCACCATTCTTGGCTGTGGAGAAGGGATTCCTCTCTCTTTCCACATGTTGTCGGTCGGTGATCAGCAGGTGCAGGAGGTCTGGTCTGGCCACATCAGGACATTACAGGGGCCTGGAAAAGCCCTAATGTGGCCTGAGTCAACAAAGGCAGGTTTCCCTCCCACCCTGAGCACCTTTTACCCATGCTCTTGTAACTGTAACTAACTAATAGTGACAAAAGTTAAATTCTTCTGTCTTCTCTATTTTTCTTTCATATTTTTTTCAATTTTGTTAGTACAAATGTTTTAAAAAGTTGAAAAAAGTGAAAACCCTGCAGTACATCGTGCAAGCAGCATGATGCTAATAGAAAAAACCCCACAATTTAAGTATTTTAGACATGAATGAGATTGGCTTACTGATTTAAAAACAGAGCAATAGTCTTGCATTGCATTTTAAAACAATGATCAATGCTACGGAATGTTTTTGATGTGGGTAATGCAAAAGTTTGATAAAGTGTTACTTTGTATCATACGTAGTTACTTTTCACAGTAAGTAACAAAGTAAAGAAACAAATTGCTTTTCAAAGTAACTTTCCCCAACACTGTTCTAATGCTGTGAATGTTACCACACTATAATAACCATGCGGTCAGCGCTGAAGCCTAGCAGTCAGGGTTAAAAACGGTTGTCAGCGCTTAGTACAGTTTGACCTGATGAGAGCGGCCGAAGGATTATTCCCATGTAAAGACAGAAGCTTTTCCCCCGGTCCTTGCTTGTTACCCGCCGGGCCGCTCTGAGGCCCCCTGGTGGCGGGGTAATTAAAGTACCATAGCCCAGCCAAGCCGCAGTAACGCTCCCAAATCCACAGAGAATGACCGGAGCCGTGGGTGCTCCTAATCCTGTTTGCGGCCATCGGGAACCACTCCAGTCGTAGCCGGAAGACGGGGAGGGCGGGGACGGCAGACAATGGCCCAGCGGAGGGAGAGGGAGTGAGGGAGGGTGGGAAGGAGCGAGAGGCACGGCGAACCTGCATTCACCCTCGCTCCAGGTCTCCCTCTGTCTCACCGCTTTTGTTGGGGGGGGGAAAAAATCTGCAGAACCTCCCTCTTCTCTTACCCATTGTCATGGAATATCTGAGAGGTTCACCCCATATATATATTTTTTTTTTTATTTTGTCAGCTCATTGAACAGGAAAGGGGTGCGACAGTAAACATTTCGGTAAATGAACTAGCCAAGTAAGGTTAATTTTCATCTGCAGTGGACTTTACTCACACTTTAAAGTGTTTCATAAGTTGCATGTCATAAAAAGCTCATTAGCTAAATTTATGAGCGCTCATGAAAAAAGGCGAAACAATATGAGGCATTCATCTCGAGTGCAGCGTTCACTAAAACTTTGGTCAGAAGCAATTATTTGGTTTTGCAGAACTCGATACATAGTTGTGTTAACTATAAATCTTTTAGCGCGCCAAGATTTATCTTTGAGAGTAATAATGCACAAGTTCACGGACTTAACGGATGCTGTGGTTTGAGTAACAGCAGTTGACCCGCACTAGATTATCCCTTTATCGTTTGTGTTCAAAGCTGAATTTGTGTAGCCTCGCATGACCTGCCCTTTATCTTAACAAGGCTAAACTTATGAAATGCTCTCTCACCAGCCTCCCTGCTCGTATACGCACAGTAATCCCCTACCTTGGGAAGACAGAGCAGGAGAGAAAAGGGGCGCAGTGGTAATCCGGCCCGCAGGTCCGTCCCCCTCATCTCCTCTCTCCTCGGGGGGTTGTGCCCGGCCCCGCCCCCTCCGGGACGCCCCAGCACCAACCCAAAAATCCAATTAGACTCCTTCATTAACAAACCCAGTGGGAGAGGTACAAACAGTGCACTGTGCACGCCCACACGCTCAAATACACACACGCACGCACGCACACTGTGAACTGCACCTGCACATTCTCCCACACTGCGAGGTGCAGACAGGACGGAGGGCGGGACGCAGCTTTCGGGCCGCATGCACAGAGTTTGTTGACTCATTTCCGACAAGCCTGTTGAAAACTTTACGCAATGTCCGCCTCCGCACAGACTGAGTTCTGTGCTGGGTTTTCCATGATGCGATGTCCCCAGTGGACAGACACAACACAGTGTCTCAGTGTGACACCCTATTACAGCACCCGCACTACCTCACCACTCAGGAACCCGCTGCTCAAGCTCTCACCACCCTCCGGCTGGACAGTGAATGACCAATAGGGAGGCTGGTTAAAGCAGGCGGACTACGCAGCAATGCCCAGCGCAAGTCTCCTATAGTCTGGACACACACAAGATTTTGTTTCAAGAAACTGAGCAGAACATATAAAGTTTCAAAATCAATCTGCTTAAAAAAGCCTGTGATGACAACAATGACAGAAATCTTTCACTTATAGTTCTTAATTAGTGTTGGATGGCCTTACTGGGGTCAAATCTGTTCAAATTAAAGGAGAATAGGCTACAAGTGTTATTAAGACTGATAGCCCTTTTACTACTGTCTACATCTAGTTTACATTTCCTCCAGTTGTTTTGCAAATGTAATGATTTAGGAATTTTTTGTTGTTGTAAAAATACAAACTTTCATGCCTAGTTTGAAATTAACTGTTGTCACCTGCTAACACAGATGCCCCAAATAAAAAAACACAGATGTGACAATAAACTTTGTAAGGCAACATGTTTTTGAGGGATTATTATTATGCTGGCAAAGACTTCCTGTGGCTGTCAGGTGATTGACAGTAAGCAGAGTATAACATAAACCACACATTGATATGAAAACACTCAACTCAGGCACAATTAAATAACAATAAAACAGAAACTTTGACAAATCTAAATTAAGGCTTCGTGTTTACTGTGATGAATTATCCAGCTTGGGCAATTTTCAACTCTGTGGAAGTTGTTTTTGATGGCTTCTTCTGAAAGGGTGGAAAACAAGCCCTGATACCTCCAACTATGTTGACTGTGTGCAGACAAACCAGAAATAATGTAAAGGAGAGGGACAACCTAGACACAAACTCGTGCTTGTGCTTATCCTTTTTAAATCAATAGATTAGGATGAAAATCATGTATATTCTTTACTGAAGGATCTCCACCCTGAACTACAGACCCTCTAGTTAGTGTTTCAGGTGCCCCCCTAGTCAAAACGAACAGGTAGAAACAGTCATTCATTACAGCAGCCATTGTACTTTTGACCTCAGGGATAAGCAATAAGGAATTAGGACTATTTCTATCTGTTGCTGCTGTTGCTGATGCTGTGACTATATGAGCTTTTGGTATTCTAGGCAGTTGATTTTGATTTTTTATGTCTTGTGTCCTTGCTGCAAAAACAATTACCCACTTCTGCGACAAATAAAGTTGAACTTTGAACTTTGAAGGAGTCAGCCAGGACAGCGCCTTCCTACTGCTCAACTAGTCCAAGAAATCCTGCAGTGTGCGTCCAGCCTCAGATGGGAGCCTGGGAGAGTGAGCAGGGTGGGGAAGTGAAGCGGGGTGGGGAGCTGGTGGTGTGATGGCAGGGTGGCAGTTGGCTAGAGGCTGGTATCCACAACTGGTGCTGGCCAGAGTAAACAGTGCCTGGCAGCCCATCCCCACGCATACACCAGCCCCAGACACCCTGCTCGCCCCTTGTGTCACATATTTAGCTGACACTCCAAACAGAAATGGAAAACATGTGCTCACATAAGGAGTCAAAGGGAGAGAAGTGTACATAGGGCTCTGTTGTTCCCACAATGAGGGATACAAATGCTTGCTTCTCGCCTTTTCTCCACACTCAGCCCTTTTTTTCCAAACCCACGCATCCTTGCAAAAACACACAGGGAATATTTATCTGACGTTCCTTGATTAATTGTCTAATAATTGGTCAAGCTTATAGTGCAAATTCTCCTCCCATGTGTGTGTACAAGTACAGAACTGTTTTGTCCTGGAGGTCAAATTCGGTCAACTTTTTGGGAGAGTCAGCTTTACAGCTCTGTGTATGTTTGACTGCAAAATCAACAGAATGCCAAATGCACTTTACATTGGCGGTTTATACTATCGATGCATACAGGTAATTGCATTTCAGTCATGTGCACACCTTATCACCACTTATAGCAGACAAACTCAGGGTATTAAGGGAGAGGATTTAAGCAGAACTTCTTCCACATGATGAATCCCTGTTTACAGTCTTTTCTTTCCCTCCTCAGCCCTTCGTTCCCCTATCTCTCCCTGTGTCAGATCTGAGTTAGGCCTCCGTCTGAGAAGGGCTCTCTGCAGCGAACCCCCACATTCCAGGAGAAAATCGCAGAATCAACAGGCATGAAATTCATTTCTCACATGGCCGCATCTGCGCCTCCTAATCATAACCTGGACTGACAATTCAATCGCGCACTCCATCGCCTCCTCCCTCCTCCCATCCTGGCTTCCCGCTGCACCCCCCCCCCACCCACCCACTCCTCACCCAACCACCACCCCCTCTTCCTCCTCCCCCACTGCCTCCTTCGGCCTCCCTCCTGTCTCTAATTGCATTGCAGCAGCCCCCCAACTCATTAGGCCCAACAAAAAACAATTAACAACGCCAACTATAATTACAGTAATGGCCGTAAGGGAGCTAGTGACCTGGTTCCACGCCACAGCTCCATCCAGCGAACTTCCCGGCAGCACACCCACCCTCTGGCCTGTGTGTTGGGGAGTGAGGTGGGGTGGGGGGTATGCGTGTGTGTGTGTGGGGGGGGGGGGCACCGGACATGGTGTCAGGGTGTCTGAACTGACTGACTAATGGCTGGTCAGAGCTGGTGATTAGGCTGTAAGAGGCTGGAGGGGGAGTGGAGTTTGGTCCCCTGGCGAGACATGTTTTCTGGGCCGTTAGGGGGGATCGGGGTGGGGGAGGCCCCACAAACACTCCAATTCATCATCTATGCGCCTGGAATTATATGAAAGTGATGAATGTGTAAAGTCAGGTAAATGACTGAATTAGAGTAATGGCTGATTACGGCAATTTACTCTGAGCAGTGCCAGGACATACATTCCAGGCCTCAGCACACGATGCTGGCTAATCCCCAATGCCTGGGCCTGTGAGAGGGGTTGGGCGGGGGTGCAGGTTCTGGTCAATGTGAGCCCTTCACTGGAGGCCAAGTGCACAACCCTCCCAATGACCCCTGGTGTGGTGGAGAGGCCCCCGAACGGAGGCTGTTTTGACCTAACACTGTACTAAAAACAAAACAAATAAGATGAACTTTGTTGATTCCCTGAGGGGAAACTGGGTCACTAAAGCAAAGAACAGAGGTGTGGGTTGGAGAACACAGAGTTAAAAATGTAATAATTAATATAAATACAAATTATGTTATTTTAAAACTTAGGTGTTTGAGACGCTAGTAAAATGTTTCTCCACTATGGCTAAACCTGAATTCACAGATATACAGATGTGCTATGATGCTATGCTTTGTGCTGTGCTGTACTATACTATACTACACTATACTATACCATACCATACCATACCATACTATACTATACTATACCATACCATACTATACTATACTATACTATACTATACTATACTATACTATACTATACTAAACTATACTACACTACACTACACTAAACCACACTACAACACCACACTATACTATACTATACTACACTACACTACACTATACTATGCTATGCTATACTATACTATATTATAGTATACTATACCATATGATGCTATCCTATGCTATGCTTTGTGCTATAATATACTGCACTACACTATACTATACTATACTATACTAGGCTATACTATACTGCACTACACTACATTATACTATACTATACTAGGCTATACTATACTATACTATACTATACTGCACTACACTACACTATACTATACTAGGCTATACTATACTGCACTACACTACACTATACTATACTATACTAGGCTATACTATACTATACTGCACTACACTATACTATACTATACTACACTATACTATACTCTACTATACTACACTACACCATACTATACTATACTATACTATGCTATGCTATGCTATACAATGCTATGCTATCCCATACTATGCTGCGTTCTGCTGTGCTGTGATTTGTTCTACACTATACTAAGACAAAGCCTGCAGCACTATAGTGTACTATACAATATTTTACAGAGCTGAGGTGTATTTTATTACAGGCTGCTGGAGCCTATTGGTGTGTGTGTACAGGGAGGCGTAGTGTAGCGTGCGTCAGTGTAGGCCGGGGTGAGGGCGCTCTGGCAGTCTGGCAGCGCTGTGCTCCAGGCCCCTCGCTCCCTGGATTAATGCCGATTGTTTGGGAATGACTCGGAGCTCCGGACCACACAAGGAGAGCGAGGGGGAACGCCGACCTGGGACTGCAAGAGAGGAGAGGGAAGGAGAGGGGAGCCCACAGAGGGTTTTAGCAAGCAGCTCCCTTCTACCTCTCACTGTTTCTCCCTATTCCTCCACTACATACACTACACTACAAACACACACATACACACAAATGCACACTCTCTTTCTCTTTGTCTATCACTCTCAATCTTTCTGTTTCCTTTTTCATTCACCCTTTGAAAACCAATGAGCTGCACTCGTGCCTCTGCTTTCCTGAGGTCAAGATGAAACACCATTTCCTTGACTGCAGCTCCTACCTGCCCTGCTGTGTGTGTGTGAGTGTTTCTGCATGCGTGTGTGCATGCATGCGTGTATACGAGTGTGTGTGTGTGTGTATAGTTCTGTGGGAGGTCTAGAGCACATTGAGGGAGGACGCTTGGGGAGGGATACGAAGAGGACAACAATTCATCAAAAAACACAAGCGTATACTCATAAGTCCCTGGCTTCAATTAGCTGAACTCTCACTATGTGCTTTGCTGTTTTTGGTGCAAGTCATTAACGATTCTGTCAAAGATTGCTCAGTAAGCACGGGAATGCGTCCCAAATACATTTCTTTCCTGTGTAATCAGTTCAATCAGCTAAGCAAAGCTCTCCCACATCAACCAACAGCAGAGGAGGATGCCTTGCAGTGCTGACAGGGAGCTCTCTGCCGGCTCAGCCCTACAGCTCATGCATGCTGTAATTATGTGAAAGAGGAGAGAATAAAACACAGGAGCTGGCAATGACAGGAGACACGAGACTGACAGCTGTGTTTATGGAGTAGGGTGTGGGAGGCTGGAGCCCTGCGGATTCACTCCATCCAGAAACTGGCTCCCATGACCTGCCCAGGCCTCCGCGCAGATGCTCGCTGCGACCCGATAGCGTTCATGTGGGAGCGCCTTATAAATCAAACAGGAGCTTGATATCAAATGCTTTTTATTCACTGTCTGGAATGTCTGGGTGAACTCACGGCCTGCGATGGTCGGCTTTTGGTTCCCAAAGGAAGGAAGAGTGCGTGTGTGTGTGTGTGTGTGTGTGTGTGTGAGAGAGTGTGAGTGTGTGGGTGTGGTGGGGATGTAATCTGGGGTTGAACCGCAGATCTTCTTTCAACTGTCAGATGAAAAAAATACATGAGACAGGAAACTCTCAAGGGTGTGAGGGAGTGATGTTTGGGGGGGGGGGTGTCTAGACAGAGCTGTGTGTAGTGTACTTCCTCTCTATTTGACAGTATGTGTATGCTCCCCCACCCCCCACCCCCCCTCACCCCCCATCCCAAGTCAAGTGGTGGATCTGCGGCGTGGAGGAGAAGAAATCTCCAAATTCAGATTTTTTTTCCATCACATGTGACACAGCTCTGTTTTCTAATCACTGTAAACAACAAATGGATGTGCCGCCTACATGCGACTTGTATTGGAGCACTCTAATCAGAATGTGTCAGCGTTGCCAAGACGATATGTAAATCTTCACCTGAGACAGCTGTCATAATTTTGAGGCCTACAGCAGCTTGACTGATCCAGCGCTAGCATGAAGGACAACAAGACACAGCCATGGAAAGAAAAAGAAATACCCGATTTGATTGTTATTTGGGGAGAAGCAGGAGAAGCGTAGGTGCAGACACAGATGACAGGTGACATGTTTTGTTATTGTTACTCTGCACACGTCTGCCTTTTCAACATCGCTGTCAGTTCATATTGGCATGGGATATGAGTTGCCTCCTAGAATAGATATGAACAGTCACCACAAAAAAAATCAGATAGGAGCAGCAATTCGAAATTGAGCATGAAGGCCTGCGGTGCGCCTGCAGGAGGTTTGGTCTGGCTGACAGACTGACTGACATTGACACACTGCCTTACTTTCACACTGCGACTCAGAGACGCGCTGAGTGACGGATTCCTCTGCCTCTCCTCACCGACTGCACAAACCGCAAGAAAAATTAGCCGCCGAACGGAGCAACGCTCAGCAATCTGCTTTCTTCTGCTGTCTCTCTCTGGCTGCTGGTCCCGATTTTCATACCGCAGCTGCACGGCAACAAACACCGGCCCCCAGTTTCTTTTCCCCCACATCCCTCTCTCTCTCTCTCTCTCACTCTTTCCAACTTTCCCTCCGATCCAACTCCCGCCTCTCCACCCCCCCCCCCCCCCCCCCCTCTGTCTCCTTCCAGTTCAGAGGAGGAGGTGGCTCCGCTCGCTGCCCCCATGTACACAGTCCCCCTCCCCAACCCCAACCCCCCCAGCCCCCCACCCCATAGGCTGCCTCTCTCCAGTGCAGCTGCCAAGAATAAGACAGGCTGGTGTGGGGGCCCCAGGGGGAGGCCCTGCGCTGGTGAAGTAGGGCTGCTCCAGCCTGAGCACTTACCCCGCTGAATTCAGCCACTTGGCTCTGTTTATTTAATATTCAGTCAGCTGTGGGGAGTGGGGTTAGCCACAGCTTATAAAACTCAGTCAGCATGACCAAGATATAACCCCCCTTCTCCCCTCCTTCCTCCTCCTCCTCATCCTCCAACACACACACACACATGCATGCACAGATACATACACGCACACACCCCTAACATGGAGATATATACTTCCTCCCATATGTTCTATCCTTAAGAGCACCAAGGGTATTCAGTATGAAGACACAGTCTGAGGCTGACTGAACAACCAGCTTGGTTTCAGTGTGTCTCCACAGCTCATGCAAAGTAGCTCTGAAAGAAAATCATCAATAATGCAGAACAATATAGCGAAATATGCACAGTAAAGCTTGAAAACAAACACCATAAATGGCCAATTTGTTGGCTAGAAATAAAGCAAAGAAAGAAGTTGAGAATATTTGAGTAGCCTTTCCATTTTGTCCTTATGTAAACTATCACACTTTCTCCCCCCCCCCCCCCCCCCAGCACATCAAAGGTGAACCCCGGGTTGTAATGAGCTTAACTGTTTGACTGGTCTTAAGATGATTGAACAGAAACATAGCAGGAAGCAGGAGGGAGCTGCACATGAGCTCCAGCATAACTTCAAGAAGTGAGTTCAAGAAGGCATGAAGTGGATGAATATGAATGTGTGTGTGTGTGTGTGTGTGTGTGTGTGTGTGTGTGTGTGTGTGTGAGGGGAGAGGGGAGGGGAGGGGTGTTCTTAATAATTCTCACAGCAGCCCATATTCATTCCATCCTGCTGGGAGCAATCCCAGCATGCTCCATCTACGCCTCGACTGGCAGGCTCCATGGCAACCTCCGGGGTCAGGGGTCACGGGGAAAGGTTGCTTTTATCTGCTAATGAGGTCGGTACCTGGGGCTCCGTGTCTCTCCGCCTCTGTCTCTCTGTGTCTCCCCTGCACAGTGGAAGGCGGGGGGGCGCGGCAGCTATGAATGCCTGCCAGTGACACCAGTGCCATCTTCACTCATCTCCACCCTGGCCTCCGAGCTGCAGTCTCTGAGCGTGGGATGGGCTGCTGTAAGGCTGTGGGGCGGAGGAGGAGGAGGAGGAAGGGGTGGTGTGGGGGGGGTGTATTGGGTTCTGCCCTGTAGGGAAGAAAACAAACGGCTCAGAAATTGCTGTCCCCCAGTCTGGCTCCTCATTGTGAAATAAGTGTTCACATGCAAATCAACAATCACCCCACAAGCCCAGTGGATGGTGTTCGCCGTACCTTCACTTTAGGAGTTTGATTGATTGCCTGCGGACCAACACGGTCTGTGTAGCCTGCTACTTACTGTTAAAGTGGCTCATGATTGATGTTATGTTGTTTTGCTTCTTACACACAAATCAGCTGTGCCGAAAAGGCCGCGTGGCTTAGTGACAGAAAAGTCAAACAAACCATATGATTAACATTCACCTATTTTAAATCACTAACTATTTAGGGGAAAGCGCCGAGGCAGTTTATTCTCTGAATTATGGACTACTTAAAACAAATAGGTGTTGAATGAGACCCGGGGCTTTTCATTGAGCGGGCTGTTAATGCCCCTGAAAAACATGCTTCCCTGACCAATCTGCTCTCACTATATCACACAAGGCTCATTGGCCCATGTGCCCCTTCAATGGGGCAAACAGGCACCCTCACCAGCCCCTGTCCCTCTCCCACACTCCCTCACTCTCACACACACGCCCCCTGTCATGTTCGCAGGACTGAGAAAGGAGTCCATTAACTCTGATTTAGTGGCAGTGTCATGCGGTCCCTTTTGTGAGGTGGTGACATTCGGTGAATAGGAATCAGAATTTGCGCCCCCTCCTCCTCCATCTTTCCTCCTCTTGGCTCCACTCAGGGTGTGCGGAAGGGTTTGTATGGGTCCGGTGGGAGTGTGAGGGGCCAGAGTTGTGGCTGGGGGTGGGGACAGGGATTGAGAGGGTTTTGCTGCCACATGTCTCTGAGTGGCGGACTCTTTGTGCCGGGGCCAGCCTGTTTGTTTAGCCTTTCCTCAGAGAGCTGCCTCACACATCGGTGCCTCATAGAGGGACTAAAGAGGCAAGCTAAGCCAGCGAGAGGTGAGAGGAGAGAGCGAGAGCCAGGCAGAGAGCAGTAATTGTGTTTACTGCTGGGAAATGATGAGACACTGTTTGAGGGTTACAGTTGGGTTGAGAGCCTGTTGCATCTTAACCAGAGCTGGGCTAAATTTGTTGATCACCAACTTCCCTAGCAACCAATAACAACAAGTGCAAAAGTCAGAGTCACAGAATCTTGACAACAGATGATGCAAAATATCCCTGTGACCCTAGAATGATCATTTGTGGTAGAGAAGTGCTGTGAGACAGACAGGTATCTGTACCTTAGGCAACACAAGTAAAACACAGGTGATGCAATGGGTATTGTAACTTTGAAGGGGATCATTCCAAAATGCTAAACATCTATTTAAGAAAAACGTGGATCCAAAGCAGCTATTGTGAAATATTTCAAAATTACACACAGTTACACCCTGAGAATAAACACCATTTAGAAAGAAGAGATCTTGACTTAAGATATAACTTCAAATATAATTGATAGTGAGTTCTATTTTAATGCTATCCTCCAAATGGTGGATAACTCATTTTGCGATTACATTCTTCAGCTACAACCACACAGTGTGATGTAATATATAATTCCATAGAGTTTCCACCGGTGAATTAATAATGAAGGTTGTTAATCAGAAATATTACTCTGATGAACTGATAAACTGGTCAAAATGTTAGAACTAAATATTAAATTCAGATTGCTTTAAGTATGCAAAAAGAGTGTGAGCTGACCCCACAGCTGTTCCCCATTGGTATCAATGGCTGCAGCTCCTGACCTTTGGAGAATCCATCCCGTTCTGAGCTACCTCTCCTCTCGGCCTGTGACGGGTCATGACAGGTTCCTACCTCTGGGTCCTGCAGAGTCAGGAGAGCAGAGGGAGAGCCGTCCACGTGATGAGCAGGAAACACGGGGGCAGCGGGGTCAGGCTCGATTATTCTAGCCCGCTTTCTCGGAAAACAAAAAAAGAAAATATTTACACAAACAGGAAGCTAAGCATTTTCCTAAAGATTGGAAACACGTTGAGCCTGCCGCTCGCTCCCACCCCCGGACCGCGACGTTTGTCCCACTCTCACACACACACATTCACTAACACACACACACACATGCACACACACACACACACACACACACACATACAAACAGACTGTATGATATGAGGATAATGATGTAGTAGCAGAATTGAAACCTGAGAAATGAAAGGTGTGAGACAGATATCAGGAGGATTTAAGGCTGTGACATTTGAGTTAAACACTGGATGGTGGAAAGTTTCAACCCAACTAAAACCCCATTAATGTTGTTGCGTTTAGGCTTCCCTCTGGCCATGTTAGATCAACCATAATAAGTTGCGAGTTTATGGACCTTTGCTCCCCAAATGTCTACCATGTTGCTAATTGCATACATCTGTGGCTGGTGTTTTGATGTTTTGTCTCAGTGTGCAGCTGTCCGATCCGTTTCCAACAGCCTCTGGTTAAAAGTAGCATGGCCCTCAGTTATCTGTGTCCAGCCCTTTAATAGCGAGCATTCATGTGGTTTGTGATTCACCATGAGTTCTTGATTTTTCTGAACTGTCTGAAATTTACAAAATCCTAAATTCGGCTTACAAGATAGTTCCTGAGTACACTCAAAATAAAGACAAAAACAACAAGTCTGCTTATGGAAGATCATTGAGTATATGTTTTTTTTCCCTGTACATTTATTGTACTTGTACATGATTCTGGCTCTGTGTAGTTGCATTTTTCCATAGGTTTGGTCACTGATCAAAGCTAATCACTAGGAAATCAACTCTGTTTTGAGAGATTATCTGGGTCCTACATCTCTATGATAACAGTAGGGGTGGGGGGGGGGGGGGGGTCTCGGATACTGTTTCAGATTTTCCCATAAATGCTACATGATATAGGGCAATATCACTGTCATGCTCTTCAGACATTTGGGTGAAGATTCATAGCTTTTTTTTTTTTGATGGGGCCATTCCCATTTCTCATCCTGGAAAATGCCACTGCCATGAGAAAGAAAGAAATATATTAAGAGGATTAACAGCCCCCCCCTACCCCCCACCCAAACACACACACACACACACACACACACACAACCACAATTCCTGATAGTTAAAGCATGTTATGTTGCTGTTGCCTTTGTGTTGACGATACTGTTTGATACTTTGTTCACACACTAAGTTTGCACTTGTCTTTCATGTGATTTATGTGCCTTTTATGTTTTGTTTGTGCTCATGGACATTGTTGTGTGTTGTTTGTCTGCAACTTTTATGTCTGTATGTCTCCCTAAGAGATCCTTAATCTTGATGGGAGTTAAATAAAGGAGAAATTTAAATACTTTATTTAACTGTGCTCTTATGAATGTTTTCTGACAAGCTCTCCAGTGTGTTCATATCAGACTGCAGGCGTCCACACTACTGTAAAGTGTCTTGCAGTGCCATCAGAGGAGGGATCAGCACAAATGTGTGCTATGTGTACGCCAGTGAAACCTGATCTTGAGTAATTGTCAGGATAAGGCGAGGGATTGACCTCTGCCATGAACCATATTTTCTGAAACAACACACACTCGAGCTCGCTTTGAAATAGCCTGTCCTCCAGGACCGGAGCGGCCTGCGAGGAAGCCAGTCATCAACTTTTTAGTGTAGCTAAACAAAGCCAGTGGTAATTTCATTCGCTCACTCTTACATTCTCAGCAGATAGTGCCCCTCCGCTCTGCCGTATGCCGTCCCTCTGCTGGCAGCGGACGGCCAAGGCCATGACATCACATACCAGCAATGCGAGGCATGAGTTCATCTGGACATTACTGGGATGTTCCCCACTAGCTTGTAACGCAGCACTTGTTTCATATTAGGCGCAATGTTGTTGATTTACATCTAATAGAATCTAGAGGCACCGCTCATTTTTAAAAACACCCGATAAATCATTGCACAAACTGTTTCTTTTTTTTTGCGTTAATTGACTGTTGGACTTAAAACAACAATATGTGGTCATTGCTATTGTAAGGCAAGCCTCCCAGCACATTTCATTCCATGCATTCATTATTGATTCAGGGAAAATATTACATATTCATGTGACATGTCAAAACAGATTTTTTACTTCCAAAGCTCTTGTCACTTGCGTCAAATAAGCGAATACCCAGCATCCCTCCCTCCCCTATAGTCTTTGTATCCCTCCCTCTCTCTCTCTGTCTCGGTCCAGGCAGTTTGAGCCATGGTGTGTTTGTGTCTTTGGTGTTGTGACAGCTCGGATCCTGCAGCGCTCAGCTCACATTCCTTTCATCCCAACTCCCCCAGGGGTCGGCCCCACCTCGCCCAATCACCGCCCCAGTGTGAGGGAATCAAACAGATGCAGGATCCACAAAACACTCTGTCAACTAGCAGGCGAGTCCACGGCCCAGTGGCACCCATGTCATACATACACACTCCCTACAATTAGCGCCTAACGGTAGGCATGAATAAATTGATCCTCAACTGAAAGCTTGTTTGCCCCGGCCAGAAGAGTCAGAAAAATCCGGTCGAGAAATGTGGAGAGAGCTATGTCTCCTTCTGTGTCTTCGGTGTGGTGGCTGCAGGGTAATTGAATTTGGATCAAAGACATTCATGTCTTTCAAAAAGGTCTAGAGGGCTGCTCAGTTTTTAGTAATAACAGAAACGCTTCCGGCGTTGACCTCCACTGCCCCCTCCTACCTTCCTCTCCCCCCTCTGCCCTCAACCTGAAATCCCTGCTTTGAAGGGCTCAAAGTCATCGCGCCCATTCAGTCTGATAGAGAGAGACAGAATGAAGAAATAGTTTAAAAAGTAAAAAAGTCTGGGATTGCTTAACCTGTAACCTATTCCCTCAGGACTTTGGAGGAATAGACCGTCTTATTAAAATCATGGACAAATATAAGAGAGTCCTTTTTTACTTTCAGAATATTGGTTAAAAAAAAAAAAAAAAGCAGCCGTAGCAGACATTGGATAAGGCTTCAAAGCGAATAGCAGAATAATGAAAGATGCATGACCGGATATCCAATATTTCATAATGCTCTTTAAGTATAAATAGTTTAGTCATTGAATTAAGTAATCACTTACTCTGAAACCACAAAATACCTGAAACATACATCTGGATGAAAATAAAGACTAACATTCATCACAGACATTATGCGATTCTTCAGGCTCTTCAGACTTATAACAGATCCTGAAGGAACACATTTATGGGCCATGTGTTTGAAGGGCTTGTCTTATTCTTTCCTCCTATAAAGTTGATTGAATGGAAACGGTCTGGGCCATGGTCAGCCGCTGCAGACAGATATCTGAAATGACTGTATGTATGGTGTGATGGCATCATTTGTTGAATAGATCCTGCCAAACAAGTCTATTACTGCTTGTAATAACTGGTGGAAGTGTGCCCCCTTGTGTTTGAAATAGACTTCAAATTGTAAAGGTGCTCTTGTCCAGTCTTGAGCCCATCAGACAATCTTTGAAATGAAAAAACGTACAGGATACACAGATTAAAAAAGTGTCTGGTCTCTCTAAAATACAGCAACTCGATACACAAAATTGCCACAATAATGTAATCATAAAAAGCAATAAATACTCAATTTATAGGCAACTGTCAAATGATCAACATTTAAAAAACAGGTGCTTCACAACAGTCAATATAAAACACACAAACAAATCAAAATAAAAAAATTTATAAAAATGTGTCTTAAAATGGGGAACTGACTCTGCAAGCCTGATCTGATGCCTTTATGCCTGATGAATTTACACAATCTCTGTTGCATACACCAGGAAGTCTGCTGAAAATCCACCCCAAAGTTCACTTCCTCCTTCCCGATCTACGAAGGCGTCCAAAAGCGGTGGAGAACTGCAGGGCCGACCTCTCACACAGGGTGAGAGGAGCGTCTGTGTCCAGTGAGACAGACATGGACGCCGGGGATGTGTCATGGTCCTCCGGTGAAACATCAGCTGGGTGTGCAGCGCAGAGAGAGGGGGCAGTCTGAGGAGAGGCTGAGCAGGAACCGGGTGGCCCGTCGGGAAGGGAGAGGGGCCCCGCGTGTCCCTCCTGGATCCCCCCTCCCAGCCCCTCCAGGTGGGCCTGGAACGTAGAGGTCTGTTGTTCCAAGGAGAGGAAACTCTCCTGCACCTTGTCAAACTGCGAGGGAGAGAGAGAGTTTGAGTACCGGAGGGTTTCTAAACCCATGAACAACATTGTGCTGTTTGTCTACCGGGCGGAGTGAGCTGTACCTGCTCAATGTTGGACTGGAGCAACAGCTCCGGCCAGACCGACTCGCTGCTGCTGCTAACACTGTGGCTTATATGTGTGTGACTCCAGGTTAGCTCCTGTGAAACAGAGCAGAGGGTATTTCTGGGTCAGTCCAAACAGAGCAGATTGAAGACAGTAGGAAACAGCAGAGGTGTGTTTAGTTAGGGAGAGGTGTGTTTTTCCTGCACCTCACCTGCAGGAGCTGTGTGCTGTCCCTCAGGTGAGCCTGGCAGACCTGAAGCTTGCTCCTGTAGCGACCCAGGACTGTAAACAAAGTCTGTCCCAAACACACACAAGTATTATAATTAGCATGTGAAGGTACATATTGCCTTTATTTCGGCAGCTGCATGACAATGTATTCACCACCACAGACCAAGATTATTATAGTAAACTAAAACTAAGTGAATGAAAACTAGGTGTTAAAGAACATTATTGTAAACTGAAATAAAAATAAAAACTAGACTTTGTGAAAAAACTAAAACTAACTAAAACTATCTTGTCTACTTCTAAAACCAACTAAAATAATACAAAAATATACATGAAATTATTTTATGTTTTGTCTTTGTTTATGTGCAGGGTTAAAGGAAAACAAAATAGGATTTATTGTTGGTATTGCAAACATCGACAAAATACCTGAACTGAATACCTGAACTATTAGCATTATACCTTTAAAAGATACCACCCCTATCAAAAATCAGAAAACTAGAGCTGAAACTAAACATCGAACAAAAAGTTCGGAACTTTGTGTTTGGTAGATTATTTCTCTGTTGTAACAATGCTTCTTGGCAATACATTTTATACCATTGGAAAGCCTGTTTATTTCCCTTTTAAATGGTGCCTCATTTGTAAGGAACATGCATTTGTGGGATGAGCAGCACAGCTGAGTATGTGGGTTGCGCTCATGAAAAATTTGCCAAATCTTCTCTGCCAATGCCAAACAGCTTATTCTGCTGTTGCTACTGACTCTTGTTTTGAGCTTCCGGTACCCCCAGGTGCTGACAATCAGGTGCCTGATTGGCACATGCACTGGAACCTGAACATGTGGAGGAACGTTATGTTCAGCGATGAGTCCAGATTCTGCCTACAGAAGTTGGATCGTAGGGTCAAAGTGTGGAGAAGACGGGGAGAACGCTATGCTGATCGCTGTATCGATAGAGTAAGGTGTGATGGTGTGGGGCGGCATCTCCATCACTGGAAAAACGAGGCTCGTCATCATCGGAGGCGATCTCAATGCAGAGAGATATCGAGATGAGATTCCGCAACCGGTGGCGATCCCATATCTCCACAGTCTGGGACCGAACTCCATCCTCCAAGATGACAACGCTCGCCCCCACAGAGTGGGGTTTATCAGAGACTACCTCCAGAATTTGGGAGTAGAGAGAATGGAATGGCCTGCCAACAGTCCTGACCTCAACCCAATTGAACACTTATGGGATCAGCTTGGGCGTGCTGTTCGTGCTAGAGTGACCGACACAACCACGTTGGCTGACTTGTGACAAATCCTGGTTGAGGAGTGGAATGCCATCCCACAGCAGTGTGTGACCAGGCTGGTGACCAGCATGAGGAGGAGGTGCCAGGCTGTTGTGGCTGTGTATGGTTCTTCCACACGCTACTGAGGCTCTTGACTGTTTGTTAAATGAATAAATTGTAAAATTGCCAATATGTCTTGTTTCTTCCTTGTTACTGATAGACTTCAATCATCCAATCCACCAAACAACACCGAACAAGAGTCAATAGCAACAGCAGAATAAGCTGTTTGGCATTGGCAGAGAAGATTTGGCAAATTTTACATGAGCGCAACCCACATACTCAGCTGTGCTGCTCATCCCACAAATGCATGTTCCTTACAAATGAGGCACCATTTAAAAGGGAAATAAACAGGCTTTCCAACGGTATAAAATGTATTGCCAAGAAGCATTGTTACAACAGAGAAATAATCTACCAAACACAAAGTTCCAAACTTTTTGTGCGATGTTTATATCAAAATAAAAGCTAATAAAGACAAATCCCAAAGTGTACCACCTCTGCGGCAGACTGACCCCCCCCCTCCCCCTCCTCACCTCTGCCTCTGTCTGGGCCGTGTCCAGGTCTCTGTGGCCTCGGCCACCCTCCTTGGTGAGCGTGACGCCGGTGTGCAGCTCCTCCAGCCGAGCCCAGAGGCGATCCAGGCCCTCCAGCGTGTCCCGCACACCGGCCTCCAGCTCCCCCTGCGTCCCGACGAGTCCGCGCAGTGACCTCGTCCTGTCAGAGAGGAGAGAGAGGCGCAGTGTGTGTCTTGTTAATGTGTTAATCTCCCACCGAGCAGCTGGTGTGTGCGTGTTGAACCCAAGAGTGGAACTAACTAATTACCTTTACTCCAGTTTCTATAATGGAGTAGCTTTTTTGTGTACTTCAACTTCAGTAATCTTACTTTTACTTAAGTGTGTTTTTGCTGAAGTATTGTACTTCACTACATTTTAAATCACATCCATTACAGAGGACAGACTCCCCATAAGCGGAAAAAACTGACAAATTGTGGAGCCATTCACAGTGAACAGCCAGTCAGCAAAGAAGAGAAGAGTAATCTGGATTCCTACTTTCTTTGTGCACTTTACTTTGTAATTTCCAAATTTTCCAATTAAAAGAGTCTAGTTTGCACTCTGTCCTCTCATCCTGTTAGAATCACATTTAAAAGATCACAGCTAACAACATCCTATTGTCTAAAAAGTAACTCAGTACCTTTTACTCTGAGTACATTTTAAATGAGCTGCTTCTTACTTTTACTTCAGTAGATTTTTACACCAGTACTTTTACTTCTACTTAAGTAAAATATCAGCAGAGTAACAGTACTTCTATCTGAGTAGGACATTCTACTACTTTTTCCACCACCTGGTTGAACCTCACCTCTGCTGCAGGTAGCTGCTAATGAGCTTCACCTTGTCTGTCAGTATGGAGTCTCCGTCCCCATTCGCCTGCTCCAGCTTCGCCTCTGACCCGATCTCAGCCCTCCCAAGTGTGTGTGACACCGACTGCGGAGAGAGGAGAGGGAACGAAGGTTGAATTTTGCAGTTCTGTATAGTTGAGCGTGGCACTAACAACGCCAGGGTTGGGGGTTCGATTCCCAGCAGGGCCACCCATGTGGAAAATGCATGAATCATGGGACTTTGGATAAATGTGCCCACGAAATGGCATATGTCTATAACAACAAAAACACATAAAGAAAAGGGAAAAATATTGATTCTGCAAAAACAAAAACAAAAACAAGGGATTTGTGGAACCATCTCACCTCAAGGGAAACAAGGAAACAAAGAAAACAGATGACAAACCCCAACACAAGAGAACTGGATAACAAACCGCATGGCGACAAGAAACATGACAAGGAAGAAAAAGACATAAAGAAAGACAGAGGGAGAGGAGGCATTAAGAATTTCTCTCCTCCGCCTGTCTGGTGAGTTCAGAGTGCAGATGACAGCGGCTCAGTGAAGTGTCTGTTGCTCCGGGCGAGAATACCTTATGAGCCGTGCATGCCCAAGTGCAAGGTCTGATCTCTGTAATGCTACCAACAAAGACTGCACACAGTGATCTACATGCAAAGAGCAATTGAAAACACGGGAGAAGACGGGTATTGCTCGAGGCTGCTGATCGTGTGTGTGTGTGTGTGTGTGTGTGTGTGTGTGTGTGTGTGTGTGTGGGTGGGTATTTAGTTTCTCTCGGGTGGTTTCTTCCATCTCACCTCCAGCCTGGAGAGCAGAGCCTGGATGTGAGGCAGGCTGGGGTCCGGCAGCGGCTCCTGCAGCACACAGAACAGCAGGCTGTCGGTCAGGGCGAGGGCCAGCGGGACGGGGGGGCCCGGGGGCCTCGCTCCGGACACCCTGCAGGAACAAGGAGACTACGGTGAGGACAGGAGCGAACTGGACTGAAAGGGTCATCACAAGCAAAACTTCCATCATCTTGACGACTACTGTACTGTACAACGATTGTACTTTTTAAACAAGAGTGGTTAAACTAAGTGCTTCAATGACAAAATGAAGACGCTTTTACAGATGCTATCCTCTATGTTTTATGAAATTGTGAATAAAAACATTTGATTCTGCACCTGTGTTGACTAAGGCACTGCTTTGGGTGTGTTGGCTCGAAAGCATATAGTTCAAAACACCGTCAAAATGGAAAAGAAGCCCACACACCAGCTGGTAAGGGCATCAAGTCTTGAGAGCTGATGCTGTAAATGGCTCATGTGTGGCCTCCATTTCCCTTTCCGTTTTCCTTAGTGTTTTAGACAGGATAAGTGATGAACTAAAGGTAATGATTTTGTTTTCCGCCAAAATGGATGTATAGTGTTTTGGAAATGGTCTCTCTGTTATTTTAAGTTATGAGGTGTAGGGCACCTGGTGGCCCAGTTGGCCTCGGCGAACACCATGTGCTCACAACATCCCGGGTTCAGATCTGTCCCAGGACATCATCCCACTGCCTTTCCTTTCGTTTTCCTTTCTCTCCTACTATGGACTATCACAAAAAGGCAAAAAAGCCCAAATATAATGTCAAACAAAGAAGTTAAGAGGTGTGATTGTTTAGACAGTGAAATTATTAATGTCTCACCATGAATAGTGGTTATTGGTGTGTTCTGTCAAAACCTCTCGCCGTATCCTCTGAGGAGTCTCCCCCTTGAATCCAAGCAAAGTCACAGTGAATAACCAGGATGAGATGAACACAACAGCAGGGTCAAGTGAGATGGGAGCCGTGAGGCTGCTCTCACCTCTGCCTGTCTGAGCCGCAGGCGGCACTTCAGGGCATGGACACAGCCTCCCAGGACTATGAACAGCGTACCGACCAGCAGGAGCCTCCAGCACACCTCCACCAGGCAGAGAGAGGGGTGCAGCGGCGCCTCCACCTGGCAAACAGACCACACTACGCCCACTAGAGCTACAGTGACCCAGCCTCGCCAGGGGTTTCCTGCCCTCAGAGTCTGGGACCAAGACCTGCGCTGGGACTGAGTATCAGCAGGTGGCTGGCTTGACCTGCAGGGATAAAAATAAAAAATAAAAAATGAGGGTAAAAGAGAGAGTATGGAATAAGATTGGGGGGGCACATTTGAAACACTTATTTGAGTTCAGAGATTAAAGTCAGAATCCTGAGATTAAAGTCAGATTTCTGTGATTCTGGGAATAAAGTCAGAATTCTAAGATTAAAGTTCTGACTTAGAATTCTGATTTATTCAAATAAATTTTTAATAGGTGCCCCTAATCCTCTACTGCAAGACGACAGTGAATAGAGTGAAAATGAAAGTCAGAGTGAGAAATAGTTATGAAAAATGAAAGAGAAAATGAGCTAAAACACAGTCTGAGGAATTTCATATTAATTCATTCTGTGATTTCAGCTGCCAATGCTCAAATTACAGCACACTAAACATAAGTGCAATGTCAGGATTGTACTGGTTTAATGTAGATGTGTATAGGTCTGATGAGTATGGAGAGGATAGGTATGGAGGGACTTCTTTCCTTTAACCCCCAAACCAGGTTTTTACTGTAGTTAGGCACTCACAGTAAACAGCACAAGAGATAGATTTAGATCCTGTGTATAGGTAAACAGTTAAGATACTTAGACAGACGTGAAGGAAGGCAGATAGGCAGCTATCAGACGAGGTGACAGATATCTGCCTAATGGAGCAGAAAAATGTATATCCTCAAAAGGGATCTGAGCAGAGCAGCAGACATTTCAAACATACTTCTCCTCCCTCTGGACACTATTTCATCTCAGGTAATCAGAGGCCTGCCACTCAAACGCTGAACCAGATGAAAGACCAGTTGAATGACATACAGGTAACGTACCTCTGCGGTTGTTGGCACCTCGGCTCTCTCTCCCCGTCCTCCTTCCTTCTCTCCATCCATTCACAGGCCCAGTCCCAGCCCAGTCCTGTCCCCCCTCGGCCTTCGGGGCAGGCGGTGGTCAGTTGAGGCATGGGAGCTGCCGAGACACACACATGCCGGCTCAAACTGTCACAGCCAGGTTAGTTGTACAACATAAACCTGCTCAATCTGTGATTTGTTCTGCAGCCTGACGGGCCAGTCCAACCGGTTCTGCTGGATGATTAATTTATCTACGTGGTGTGTATTTTCTTTTCTTTTTTTTTTCCTGTTTCCCACATTCCTTTCAGGAAGGAATGTGTTAAACATACTGATCACAATTGTGTGAAGGACCGGCCCTGCTCCACCCAGTCACAGAAGATCAGCAGCCGCCCCCTTCAGCAATCATTACTTTTACTATGAATCACTGTCACACACAAACACTGAGCTTTATATAGCTTACAACATGACAGCAAATGTTAAACTCTGGATAGCTATTATTCATCCTGCTGAAAGAGTGGAGAAGGTTCAAAATTAAAGTGCGCACATTTTTAATCATTAATACCCAGAAGTAATTAAGCTTAATACTGTCTATAGCTAGAATATGTAGCTGGAAGGTTCAGCTACAATTCCTGTATTCTGAGGCTATGCTGCCATCTAGCAGCAGGTGCAAGAATCAAATCCAGACAAACCAGGACACAATTACCTGTACAGACAGAAAACTGCTTGAGTGCCACTTGCTACCAACCTTCACACATTCATAATGTGGCACAAGGTGAACAGAAAACACGATGTACGGATATAAAAGAATTTAATTTCTCAGCACATGGACAACAGAAACAAATCACTTGCAACAATAATGGGGATCAACTGTACATGAGGAAACTTAATATTCCAGCTATATTTTACATTGTACAAGTCTATTGTCATAGACCAATATAAATAATGGGTAGATGTTTTCCTTTCAGGGTGCTGAAGATGCAGCGCACCTCTGGGCGAGTGCAAGTCACAAAAACACTTTACAATGGCCTTATTCAAGTGTATTAATGTGTGTTTTCAACAATGGAAAAGTGTTCTAAGTACACAATACAGTGCAAGTACCTGAATGAAAATCTGTCCCAATCACAATGTACTTTTAAGTGTATAACAATACAACTTACAAAGAAGTACAAGTGTACAAACCTTTAGTACCAAAACTTACAAGGGTTCTAGCACCAGCATCTATAATAACACCACTAATAATAATAATAATACTAATAATCATTATTTGGTTCTTTATTGATCCCCAGAGGAGAAATTCTCTTGTTTTCATGCCCACTCCACAGGGACCCTGTGACCCTGATGAAGGCCACAAGCCGAAACGCGTTGGTCTAACAATAAAGTTGTTCTATATACTAAAAGTGTTGCTGCAGTTTTGACCTTTTTAGACCTTTTTCCCTTCTCCATGCACCTTGGAAGTAGGTGAAGTTGTGCCAGAAACCCCTACTCTGCTTCTACAGCACTCCACAGGGAGGTCAGAGGTCAAAGGTCTTGCTCAAAATTTGCTGCTGTTTTTCAAACAGTGATTTGTGTACTTAGAACACTTTTCCATAGGTGAATATACAGGTTAACACAGTGGAGTCAGGTCATTATAAAGTGTTACCCATATTACCATTATGCACAGTATCATGTCCAGCTCCTAAGCGATTTTATTGGCAAACCTGTGATGATATCCAGAAATATTTAATACTTAAAGGAATAGCTTGACATTTTTGAATTTTTGTTGAGTTATTTTTTGTCAAAAGCACATGTTATGGTGGAAAAATCATTTTGCATTTGTCATCAAGCTTCTCTAAAATGGCTGGTTAGCCTTCTTCATCAAAAACTCTAGCCATGAGCTTGAGTTTCAATGAGAAAAAAAAACAAGACATTCTAGGGAAACTTAACAAATGTGGAAACCTTTTCCAGTTTGACAAGTGTCTTGTGAAGAGGGAGATCAAAAATGTAAAACTAAAAATGAATGTTATCCTTTTGAAGTATAAATTTTTATGATGCCATTCCGTAAATTAAGACGAAAACAAGTCTATGGTGTTTGACTTTCTGATTTGCCCAAACAAAAGATAATCCACTAGTTTCAGGTCGACTGTATCCATGAGAAATCTATGTAATCCTTGTAAAACCAAAGGAAATGTGAAGCATTCAGAAGTGAAAACATGCTAGCCTTATCCTCTACATCGACAACCCAAGACATCTGTGGGGAGGAACTGATTAAAAGTTAATTTTGCCGCACTTTGCCACCGTATCACAGCTGTTTGAATGTGGCTGTGACAACAGCAGTGTAACAGAAATCATTCTGAATTTTGGGAAATCAAGAAGATGCAGCAATCCAGCATGTGAACAAATGTCTAAAAACAGAAACGTGTAAAACATTCTTTAACTGAAACTAAAGAAACATTACATCACATGACAGCAACATTACAATAAAGTACAATACATTAGATAATGTGTTGTGTTGTTGACCCGTACTGGACAAAAACATAATGATCTCAGTTGTGGAGGGGTAACTGAAGGATTCCTTCACATTTTCCATTTCTTTTTTTTTTTACAGACCTTAATTTCTTGACTGATTTGAAGATTATGATTGGTGTTCAGCATGATGTGTACTGATAGTGGCTGGACAAAATGGCTGTCAACTAGTCTAGGCCACATCTATAGCTGAGAATTATTCTTCACCTACAAATATAATTTAAGAAATGACTCGTGTATGAGGACTGAACACCAAAACTTTTTCCACTTTTCCAGACATTTTGTGTAAATCCCAAATAGTAAGACCTGGAAATGATCCTTTTTCAATCTTTCCCAGCCTGCGTGGAAAGCCTGTAACTGCTATCGGGGTTTGTGCGCCGTTCTCTCACAGCTTCGGTAGTTTCAGTGGAAATTGCTCAGAAAATTTAAATACTTTCCAGTGTTGCGTATTTAAAACAAGTCTTCATTTTAGTTTATTATTGTGTATATCTTCTGTTGTCTTTCAAAACCAAAACTTCACAATTCTCTGCCTAATAAATTATCTTTTCCTCAGAAAGTTCTGGCAGCTTGTAACCCAAAAACTCATACAACATTTTATCACTTAACAGACACATAAAACTGTGCTGGTCATCTGTTCCTCCTGTATCATCTGTATGTACACAAGTCTTGCATTCATGTGCGTGTGAGTGTGTGTTTGTTCATTCATGTGCGTACAAGCTGCTAGAGACTACATGCAGGATCAGTCCGTGGGACTGTGCTGGGCTTGAAGGGGGAACCGCTGCAGAGTTCAGGGTTTGGTGATGTGAACTTCGCTAGTGCCGCTGCCATTGGTGGTTGTGGTGATGATGTACTGCGTGGTGGCCTGCTGATTGGCGGGCTGCTGCTCCAGGTGTTCAGTGTGGCTCTGGGTTGTGCTCTGAGGAACAGTCACCTGTTTGGCCTCCAGCTCGGTCTGGCCCTCGGAGATAACATAGTGCGTCTGCAGGAGAGGAGCAACAACACAACGGGGATGGTAGGACAGAGAAAGTTATTAGCAGTATTATGGCTACGTTCACACCGCAGGCCTTCATGCTTAATCCCAGCTCATTTTCAAGTTCAGTTCACCGAGCATATCTTAAAATGACTTTACAGAGAACAAGCGTACCGTATATCTAAGTAATCAACAATCAATCACAAAACAAAGGGATGCAATACAGTATGAAAACAAAATAAAACACGAGGGAACAAAAGCAAGCACAAGACACAAAACAGCATATTGAAAAGACAAACAAGCTTACCTATCCTACCTAGACTAGCCTACCCAGCAGTGAAGACAGTGGAAAAACTCCCAAGAAAACATCTTTGTTTCTCTTTTTTTGCAACCCATATCCAATATGAGTATGAACTGATAGTGATGTCAAAAAGACATATGCAGAGCGACAATATCAGAACATCGATCTAGGCCACACCTAGAGCTGTAGTACTGTAGATAACATGAGATGGCTCCAATACTCAATACTTATTTAGCTCCCAATTGTCCAAATAGAACAAAAACACATTTCAGTTATGATATGTGCCTTCGAATTTTGACTGAATTGAGGCGTCTCCCCAAATGCTAACGTTGGCTCAGCCAAGTTGCTGTAGGCACCAAAATTATGACAACTGTCTCAGGGGAATGAGCTAAGATTTAGTTATCATCATGGGAACACTGACAAATTCTGATATAAGTGTTCAAATACAAGTCACATATAGATCGCATGCCTCGGGATCCAATTTTGTACCATATGTCCATATGGTCCAGATCTGAAAAATGCAACTCCATGTAGCTTTTTGCTATTCACACTGATAGGTATCAGATCTTTGTCCGGATATGTGAGGGGAAAAAACAATAATATCAGAACTGGGACACTTCCAGCTGCAGTGTGAACATTGCCTATTAAGATATGGGGTGGGGGGGTGTAGGAATCTGCTTCAGCTAGGCACAACACAGTGATTTTCTAAACCACAGCTGTTTGTAGTAGTCACTTTTATCTTTGAGAGACTCAGTATAGCTCAGCAGTCACTCACTGTTTTCACTTGGCTGCTGTTGACTCCAGATACAGGCGTGCTGGCCTCAGCGATCACATACTGAGTGTGGGGGAGAGCCATCATCTGGATCTCAGATGCTGGAGGAATAAAAAGATAAAAAGGTAAACACTAACAGTCAGGCAAGAACATCAGAAATAATATTGCAGCCTGGTAAGTGATCAGACGGTATAGACTCACGGTAGCCTCGGTAGTTCCAGTTCCCGGGGATGTAGGCGTGCTGCACGGTCCCCTGCTGCTGGGCGCCGCTGCTCTGGAGGGCGTGGCTCTGGGATAAAGTCACTGGGGTCAGCTGGGCGGGGCTCAGCTCCTGGCTCGCCTGCTGGGAGGTGGGGCTTAGAGGCTGACCTGTGACCTGGAGGGAGAGGAGAGGAGAGGGGAGGAGAGGAGAGAAGATGGTTCTGTAAGTATTCAGGTAGCAAGTCTGAACATTCTGGAGAGTTTTGTCAACAAGCAGAAAGAAAGCTGTGACATCCATAACAGGCTGGCAGGGCAATACAGCAACACAGTTTCAAAACTATCTATTCATGGTAATATGTAGTACTTTGAGATTCTTTGGATATAGCATGATACCAGTGGTGGATGGAGTGCTAGAATGTCCTACTCAAGTAGAAGTACTTTGCTGATATTTTACTTAAGCAGGAGTAAAAGTATTGGTGTAAAAATCTACTTAAGTAAAAGTAAAAAGTCGCTTATTTAAAATGTACTGAGTTAGTTTTTAGAAAAAAAAAAATTAGAAACAAAGTAAGGCCAAATTACTTTTCTCTTCTTTGCTCACTGAACGAAAAGCAAACAGCTCCACAATTGTCCAATTTACAAGACAAAATTTATGTGATTTAAGATGTAGCCGGGTACAATTCTTCAGCAAAAACGTAGTACACAAAAAGCTACTCAATTACAGTGCAGTGAGTAAATGTAATTAGTTACTTCCACCCTTGCATGATACTGATGTGTGTTACAGGTTGCTCATCTTAACCTCCATGCAGAAGTAATGAGGTTTTACCTGGGTGGCTCCTTGTCCGGAGCCTGTGGGCTCAGTGACCTGAATGTGCTGCACCTGGATGGAGTGCTGGCTGTAGCCATGAGGGTCGTGCAGCTGGCTCACATCCACTGTAGGGTGCTGGGAATGTGGGGAGGAAGCCTGTGGACCACACAAAGAGAAAACTGCTTACCATTTCTTAAAAATCACCCTAACCCACCTGGGGACATGTTGTCATAAATACCGTCGACCTACAAACAGCAGGAAATTAACAAACCTACAACTACACACCTTGATGAAGGCTCACTTGGAGCTGAAACATGTTAACTTTGCTCAGCCGTGTAGTCAAAAGGCTTTTTAACTTTTTCAACTAATCAGAGTGCCTCTGACATTTTTTCGAAGACTGTCATCATCCACATTTTAAAGTAAGCCTGTATCTTCAGACAGATAGTTAGTTTTTGCTTGTATTATTTTACACCCATTCTGAGGAGCACCTGATCATATGCATTTGTCCATTGGAAATACGGAAGAACCCACGCTGCGCTCTTCCTCTTGTTGCATTAAATGTACAACATTATCTGGTGTGAGTGTAAAGACCATCTTCACAAATAAGAGGGATTGGTCATGTTGGCCAGGTAAGAGGTGGCGGTAGCAGAGAGGATGCCAGTTTGAATCCTGGACCAGCCGGGAAAATCTGGTTGGGGAATGAGAACGGGAAATACGCTCCCTTTCCTCAAAGACTACGGTGCAGATACCTTTGAGCAATAATGCACTTAATCACCAACCATTACAGTGGAGTTGCCTGGTGTTTGTACTTGTCAGATGTGGCTGAGAAAGCATACACATGCTCGGTCAAACCTTCCCTGGATACACAAAGGTAAAAAAAAGCAAAAATCCAATTGATCAGCTGTTGATCAGAGCCTGGATCTCACCGGAGCCACCTGGACGACCTGGAGCTGGATGTGCTGCGGCTGGGCCAAGCTGCCTCCTGCCTGGGAGACGGGGATGTACTGGATCCTCTGGTAGTCTCCCTGGGCTGTCCGGTAGTCTGTGGTCAGAGTCTGGGAAAGCTCCGTCATGGCCTGGGTCAGCAGGTCAGTGGTCTGTAGAGAAATAAATGCATGAACTTCTGGCAAAATATACGTGTCTTTTGTCCGTGGAAAACATTGAATCATATTCCCACTTTGTCACTAGAAAAAAAAAATAACCCTTCTTTTAAAATCACTTCTAAAGATGCACTGAACATACTTTTCTATTTCTCTGAATTACTGTAATTTAATGTTTCCATTTCCATTTTATTTTCCTGACCGCAAAGCACTTTTTAACTGTCGTTTTCTTTCTATCATCATTATTGCTTTAACTTATTAGTGAAGTTTCTTGGCAAACCATGGTAATGTCTAAAACTTTTCAGGTAGAAATGCAGCCAAATTGAGTGTTTGTGCTCAACATGTATGTTTGTAGTATTCTTACCACTACAGCCTCAGCCGTGGTTCCATCTGCGTTGATGACAGCAGGAGCGCTGCTGATAACAGCTGTGGTCAGAGGGGCCTGGATGGTGTTCGCCAGCTGGGCGTATTCTGGATGCTTCTTCCTGATGTGCTGCACCATCTTCGTCTGAGAAACAAGAACAAAAGAAACATTTTTATTTAGTTAACCTTTATTTGACCAGGTAGACCCACTGAAATATAGGAGAAAAAAGCAGCATCAATTCTAATATAAATGTTGCAGACAAACTACAGTAAAAATAAAAAATAAAAACCATATTAAAGTTTCCAATTAAATTACAAAAGCTAATAAACCAGTAGCAGAATATGAGGGACAAGGGACAACCCTATGTAGATCTGGGCTTAACAAAAACAGGCAGCTCGTTATTGAGTCTTCTTCAAGATTATTCATAATCAGTTAAATGTAGATGTACGCACACACACACACACACACACACACACACACACACTCACACACACACACACACACACACACACACACACAGAAACCGAGTCAAGCTCTGTATGAGACTTTCCGCTGATTTGCTGCAAGATAACCGCCTTGACAGAGCCTGGTACTCACCTTGCTGCTGTACTGCTTGGCACAGTGTGGGCAGCAGACCGGTGCCGTGGCGATGGTGCCGGTCAGCTGGGTGTGTGTGCTCAGCATGGGGTCCGGCTCTCCGGGAGCAGCTGGGCGCAACTTACGGATGCTGGGGGGCAACTCCGCCCCAGGGTGATTCTTCAGTATGTGGGCTTTCCTTTTACTGGCACTCTTATACACCTGCACAGAGAGACAGTTTGACTCAAGCCTTAAGTGCTGCACTGCAATTAACTGGAATAATATAGACCCAAATCTTGTATAAGACACTTATAATCCTCATTTTTTGACGCTGTGTGGGTGTCTTTTACAAGACAGAAGGCCAGGTGTTTAGGACCAAGAAAAATGGACAAGATACATGGAAAAAAGGCCCACACACCAAAAAAAAATGCATCTTGTCCAGAACTCACTGTTGACACGACCACTTGGGGAAACAAACCCACCTTGTCACAATACTGGCAGAAGTAGTCTCTGTTGGGCTTGATGATTGGCAGGGTGAGCTCAGGCACGTCATCAATACGCATCTCTGGGTGTCGCTTGGACAAATGATTAACCTGCATCCAGAAACATAAAGTTAAGCGAGCATATTCAAATACACACGCAACAAATAAAAAGAAATGTCAGAAGTTGGTGCTCACCAGCATTCCTCTGCGTCTGAACCCCATCATGCAGACTCTGCATTTGAACATGAAGCTCTCAAAGTCGGTGGTGGGCACCTTCAGTTTGAGGGTTTTGGAGCGGTGGACGCGGTCAGCCTTCTTGGCCTCTCTGTCGGGATTGTGCATGCGCTGCATGTGCTCCCGCAGCTTATCTTTCCTCTTAAGGTCACAGAAAAATAAACTATTATTCAAGAACTCTGACATACACACATACCTCTAGAGACATTAACTGGTGTCTCCATTTCCACGCGCTCCATATTTGTGTTACCTTGAACTGTTTGCCGCACGTCGAGCACAGGAAGTCCTTGCGGTCGGAGTGGCGCAACATGTGCAGACGCAGCTTGTCGGGCCGGCAGAAAGCCTTTTCACAGTCTGGACACTGGAAGATCTTCTCCGAATGGAAGCAGCGGATATGCTTCTTCACCTAGGGAAGAGAATATTTTGTGGTTTGAAACTTTATATTTATGAAGTCAATAAATATAAAGGTTTTTTTTTATTTTATTTATAAAGCAGACTGTTCCTGTCCTCAGTTCTACCTGCCTGGCTGACTGACTCACATTCAAACCCATTGTAAAATACCTGATAAACGCACACCTGTGACCACTTAACAATTAATGAGCATAACAGCATAAATAACAGGTGACTGTAATAAATGAATAGGTGATTATAATCAAATGACAGCCACAGCCAATGAGCTGTGTATATGGTAAAGCACCATATTGGTAGGAAATGCATGTGACATCGTGAAAATACTAGGAATATTGCTTGGTGGCAGAATTACATTTCATTTTTATTTTCATTATCATTGATCGAAAACAAAAGATGTTTTAAATATATATTTATATATTTTTTATGTACCAATTACAATGGTGGATTACTGGAGTTTTACAGCTAAGAGGGTTTTGGCAATACGCTTCATGTCTTGCCTAACGGCGCCACTTGGCTGTTCTAAAAATCACTGTATCACTTAATTTTTTTTTTTAGACATTTATTATTAACCTGGATGAAGTCAGTGAAGGCCTTCTTGCAGGAGGGACAGGTGAAGTAGCCGTTCACAGCATGCACCCCTACGTGGTCTTTGAGCAGGTCCAGCCTTTCAAAGGTTTCGGGGCACAAGAGACAAGAATAGGAGCGGTGCTCTGTGTGCAGCACCAGGTGGTCCTCCAAGGCCGAGTCGCTCAGGAAGCTCTTGCTGCAGATGTGGCAGGAGAAGGCATAGGCTTCGTGGCCATGCACCCGCAGGTGCTGATCCAGCTTGTCTTTGTCCCGGAAGGCCTTGCCACAGTGGGTGCATTTAAAAGGACGGAAGCTCTTCCTGATGAAGAGGTGCTGCAGCGCTGCATTCTGACATGGGAAGGAGAGAGAGAGGAACTACTATCAGAAAAGCACAGCAGCGTTTTGCTGACATGGCTCACAAGTAGCATTCTGCTGAGACTTGGGGAGAGGCTGACAGATGCAATGGAGTGTGGAGGAGGAGACATATCCTCAAATGTCACAAAAACAGTTACACCATGGAAAATGACAAAAGGAATCCTTAAACCTCATGTTTTCTGCCATCCTCCAGGCCCAACCTACCTGCACATCCATCTTTGAGGGAAGTACGCATTGAGGAAGAGAGACACACTGTTGTAAAGCAAATCTTGGCCATTATGACACCAAATAACAGGCCATCTAAAACACTGTTGCATTTCAGTGAGAACAGAGCGCGCCCCTCTACAGTCTTACCCGTATCCTCTTGGCACGGCGCATGTCCTGAGATGAGAGGTGGCCTTCTGATTGGCTTGTCTGCGCCGGGTCCTCCTTCACCGGAGCAGGGAGGTCTGTGCTGGAGGGCGGGGTGACTGGCTCCAGGACTGGTTCCCCCGCAGAGGGCATGAGCTGGCCCTCTGACTCGGACCCCACCTCCGGCTCCGGCTCCAGCTCCACCACCTTCAGCCCATTCTGGGCTCCCTCCGTTCGCTCCTCCATTGGCTGCTTCCCCGTCAATCCCAACATCTCCTGTGAAAAAGATTGTGCCTTTTACATTTAACCACTTATCTGTGCTTCAAAATAGTATCTCCATTTTTATGATTCTGCAACTCTATAGCCTTTGGTAATTAACGTTATAAATTTTACTATATAAATAAATATTATACTTATTATATTATCATTATTGTAAATCTAATATGCACACTGGAAAAGGAACATCACAAGTGTCTCCCGTACCGGTGTCTTGTCCCCAGCGGCGTCTATTGGTGGATCCAACCGTATAAATTTTGGCGGGCGCCCAGGTCTTCTTCCAGTCCCAAACCGCTTCCTGCCTCTTCCTCGACCGCGGCCTCTGGATCTGAGGGAGGAAGGACAGAGTGTTCATGTCATTTGAACTCAACTGTTTCAATGTGGTTGATAGGAGCGCCAAGCCAGTGTGAAATGAGATTATGATCATAATTTTACCTGGTGACAGAGGTCAACTTTTCGTCATGCATGTTGAGATGTTGCTGTAGTTGCTCGGAGCTCACGAAACGTCGGTTACACTCATAACAAGGCCAGTTCTTCTCTTGCTCCCGCAACACTGACAAAACAACAAAAAGGTGAGGACCAATGATAACCACTACTGCTGTAATAGTTGGGAATGGGATGCAATGTATTCTGAGCAAAAGGGATGAACGGGCATGCCACTGATATCAAGTGAAGTAAACACGATGTACAGAGCCTCACCTTTTCTCTCTTCCTCAGTTACATCATGAATCTTCTGATTTACAAACTCGGCATATGATGCTGCATACCACACCTGTGGAAGGAAACATGATTGATAACACTAATCACTATTATTGTTTATTTGGATCTACATTATTTATGTCCAAGGTAACAACTATTCTTCCTGAGATCAACAATAACATGAATATTTCAACCTGCAGAACACACTGTGCTCTACATACAGATCACATTAAAATAATTATTAAAAAAAGAACAAATACATGAAAAAATGCATTCCTGGTAGATAGTCCAATATAAGCAGCACCATTTACACAAATTTGCATCACTGTGCATGCTATGCTGAAGATCTAGTATGGGGAAGGTACTGGGTAGTTTTTTATTATATTTGCTTGTGTTTCACCAGTGTAATGATGACAGTATAATTTGAAAGTGGGCCAGTGCCAGACATATGTTTGAGCACCAGAACTCAACTGTGCACAAAACCCATGGAAAAACATACAGTGCCACACCATGACTATAACACAAACTAAGACACAAAACAGTTCCTACCTTGAGTTCTTGCTTGGGCTGGATGTTCTTGATGGTTGTGTAGAATATCTCCGAGCCGTACTGATAGGCGACCAGGTTCTGCTCCAGATGGTTCTGGGCGGGCCGCACAAACATCATCCAGTTGCAGCTGTCCTCATCAGACAGGTCCACCCACATGTCGTCAGACTTCTCTCCATCTTTGTCCGCGTCCAGCATGCACAGCTAAGACGGAGAGCAAAAAGGAGATTAGAGATCAGACCGCATGTGTTTACCCGAATTTCCCCAAGGGGATTAATAAAGTGATATCTTATCTTATCTTATCAAGCAGTGCACCTCCTTACACAAGAAGATACTTTTCTCCTCAGCTCTTATTTTGATATCTAACACTTCCCCGATTCTAGGGTCACAGGAATATTTTGTTCCATCTATCGTCAGGCCACTGTAGGTCTGACCCCTGCACTCCTCACTACTGGTTGTCTGTAAGGTCGAGATATAAGAATGTAAGCTTAGGTTACTCTACTAGTGCACCCATTGTCAGTCACCCTGGTTAAAGCTACACTAGGCAACTTTGCACGCTGGCTGCACCAAATGGCAGCGAAAGGCAACGTCCAATACCCAGAAATCCTCTAGCGTGTCACAATAAACTGCACACAGCATGCTTATGTTTACCAACCCGCCAGTAAGTGATCGCTTTATATCAAAGGATACCAAAAGGACGAAGAGAGGCAATAAATCTAATGTTACTTGTCACTTCCGAGCGGAGATATGTATATACCCAACAACACCAGAATTTAATTTGGGCAAATAGGGTGAGGGCTCTTCTCTACTGCATCTCCACTCTGTGATTCAGGCTAAGATGGGTCATGGGTGCATTCTTTACATAGAAAAGCTTGCCTACTGCAGCTTTAAGGGTGTCAGCTAAATGCCTAAAATGTAAAATATACAATAACATGAAAAACGTGCTTAAAGGCAATCAATTAGAAATGAGTAATGCAGGGCGCTGACTTACTTTAAGTTGAATGTAGTGGTCCTGTAGTTCAGTCTGTGGCACCAGAGGCCCCTCCACAGGCCCAAACTGCGTGCGCTTGGGAATGCGCCTCTTGGAGAAAACCCCTCCCAGGAAGCGATCGATGTAGAGGACCAGGGGGAGGCTGGCCCGGGCCTTGGACACCACCGGCCGGTTGGGGATGGGGTGCAGGGGGCCGTGCTTCTGACACACAGAGGGGTTGGCGTTATTACACTCCTCACACCCTGAGAAACCACAGAAAGGAGACAGCGGTAAGACAGAGAAAAACAAAAGTCCATCTTGACTAGTTATTTAATCATTTCCCTCGTTCCCACTGAATTTTCATGCGTTTTAAAAGTTGTGCTGGAATAAGAGACAATATCTTGAAATAAAAGGAGATTGCTCCACTTGTTTCAAGATTATGTCACTTGTTTAAGTAAAAATCTTCAAGTAGGTTGATTGGCACTGGAAATAAGTGAAATTATCTCACCCCATCAGCAGATTTTCTAAAAAGAAAATATACAACTCGATACTAGATTAAATAACTTGTTAAGATGGATATTTTTGCAGTGCAGAAGGACCAGAAGGAAGTTATATCAGAACAAAGGCAGAATAAAAAGCTGCTGGTAGAACAATAGAAGTCATTGAGGTGAGTGTTGTGAACAGACCGTTCATTTCCACAGTGAAGACACAGAAAAAGCGTCAGTGTTAAGATGACACAGCATTAAAATCTACAGTAACAATAACTACTGACAGACCACAGACAGCTATGTTAAGAGTCTGGAGGATGTCACTCACACAGGTTGTGAGGTGTGAAAGACTGAGGCTGACGAAGTTCCCAGTCGTCCAGCTCAGAGTCTTCATCATCGTCTTCCTCCGAGTCTTCTGTGGAGTCTGTGGCCCCGAGCGGACTGGTGGGGGGGTCCGCCATGTCGGCCATGGAGGTGAGGGAGTTGGACACAGACAGCTGCTCCTGTGTGGTAATTTCACAGGGTTAATATGCTTTCAATTGTTCTGTTAATCTTTAATTTATATATTGTTCACATGGCACAACTAAAAATCAATTCATTTGAAGGAAAAATCCACCCTCAGATACTCTTACACCATTATATATCATCTATTTATGATGTTCAGTGCTATCCAGGAGTTATTTTGTGATGAAGTAATTTACTTTTTGGTGTACCCACTTTCCCTAAACCTGCCTCATCTACTTCTACTTCACTTAGTGATTGCATTGCATTCTGCTCTACTGGGGCTACTTCATTGGTATCTCTGTCTATTCTACAATGGACTTCTCCCTGTATGATTGCTGAACTGTGCAAAATGGTGAGTCTAGAAAGCAGCCCTCGCTCTTTAATTCTGAGGGGCTGACACCAAAACCTGATGTTAAGCGTTGATGTTTACATTTTCTGCTATCAAACTCCATTTTTAGCTGTGCTGGAAATATCTCAACATGGCATCACATCATCTATGTTTGACCAGTTGTACATGGGGAATAAAATACACACCACCAAACAACAAAATGAACCCAGAATGCAAGGAACATGACCAATAGCCGTTTTTTAACAGTGTCAAAGTGCTTTAGGGTAGATTTTTCATTTAAGAGGAGATCTACATCAGTATATAAATAAATATTAAATATCTTGTGCATATGTTTTCCTATTATATTTCATAATATGCGTTTTCATACAAAGAATAGACAAATGCTTTTCACTGTTTTGGAAAAGTACATGGCTACTCTCCTCTACATCAGTACACAAACAATCACACCATCTTCACCTGGGAAACCGGCTCCAGGATGGCTTGAGGACCCTCTGCTACATTACTGAGAACGTGCAGATTGGCAGCGTTCATGTTCTGTCCGCTGGGCAGCAGAACTGTGACCTGGGAACGAGATTACATTTAACTTCAATCATTTGGCTGCTTTGTAATTCTGTAAAAACAAGGTGGTACGGTGCGAGGTAAACATGCCTGTTGGGTTGTTCCATCCTGCTGGATGTAAGCCACTTGGGGCTGATCAGCAAATACCGTCTGAAAGAAAACAATTTATTACAATCAGTGTGCAAATTACACAAAGTCATTCAGGGGGGGCCTCTTTTTGCCAAAGGAAATCTTTCCAACTCAATAGTCAAAAACTGTAATGCCAAAACATGCCCCAGTTCAATGAACCAAAGTCTTAAAATTGCTGAATTAACAGATACAGAAAAACAGCCAACTTAGACCAAGCAATGTTGTACACAGACATTCCAAAACAGGTAGAGTTTTGAGAGTTTAGAAAAATGGCATAACCTACTGGAGGGGGTGGTGGGGGCGGGCCAGGTTTATACAATATGAAGTTAGTTTCTTTCATCTTTATTATTTTATCTAATAACTGAAAATAGTTTTCTGTGTTTCCTTATAATTCGCACCCTGATTACAATGTTGTGAGCAACTCTGGCGGGATCAAAAGCACATTATGGGATTTATACATTCCTTTATGGTCAGGGAAAAGGTCATGCTTAGTACACTTGAAACTTGAAATAAAACGAAAATACATTAAAATCTTGTAGTGTGATAATGCAGCTTTGTGAAAACTATTCACAGTAGGCAGGAAGGCGGGTGAGAGTGACAGTCCCATCATGGAGATGTGCCAACTTTCAGCACAACAACAGCCACATGTCCTGTCAAGCCGTCCTTGAACAAAACACTGAACCCCCCCCACCTGCTCATCACTATAAGTTACTCTAGCCAAATGCCTAAAACGCCATCTAAAAATGTCTGAGCCCTTCTTACCTGACTGCCATCTGCAGGGTGTATGTAGACCAGCGTGTGTTCAGCCGACTCCACTGAGGTGTAGGAGCTCCCGTCGGCGGTATACACCACCTGCTGCTGAGCCCGGTCCGCCTGCTCTCCACTATACACTATCTGGGCCACCGTGCCGCCCTCGAAATGCACCTGCAACACACAACATATATGACCCATCTACAGCGTCATCACACTCCCTTATCGTGACTCACCCCCAGAAGATCATCCAGTACCTTCTTTTTGAAAAGTTAATTTACAGTAAGTAGGTGTGAGTGTGAGAGGCAAGGCGGTTAATTACCACCAGCCTAAATTTTACTATGGCTGGTAAGTTTTTCTACTCTAAAAGTCCTTTTGGTAGACATTCTCTTCTAAAAAACACAAAAAAAAAAAAGTAGATGGCTGGCAAAACAGTGAAAACAGCTGCTGGATATGGGGATTTACCAGTCACTGTGGTTAGTGGACAACAAAAGGGAGTTTCCTGGTCTAGTGTGTGTGAGTGTGTGTGTGTGTGTGTGTGTGTGTGCATGAGTGAGTGAGTGAGAGAGAGAGAGAGAGAGAGAGAACTGAAGATGAACTGAGTGTGTGTGTGTGTGTGCATGCGAGTGAGTGAAAGATTGGTGCAAAGGAACATGAATTTCCTTTTCTTGTGTACTATTAAATGTACTGCATATCCCTGTATTGCATTTTCATGACTCTACTGCAGCCATAGGGAGATAATCAGTGCAGTCTGATATGAACTGATCTGAGACAGGGGAACGGACCTGTGTGGCGTTGCCTGCGTCACTGTTAGGAGCCTGACTCCACACAGGAGAGGGTTCCTGCTTGGTCTCCATGGCAGCAGGGTGCCAGGCCCGTCACCACGTCACCTATCACTGCTCTCCTGAGACACAAGCCTGTAATGCACACAGATAAGAGGATTTGAGTGATTTTGTTTAGTAATGATAATGCAACATGATTTATAATAGTAATACCAATGCAGAGGCAAATAGGATGGCTGGTTTGGGATTTTAATCACACTGTAAGAGAGGCTATGCCAGGTGATAGATGTTGTTTTGAGTCTGGGCTCTTCTCAAAAAAATCATTATGAAAATTCAAACCACTCCAGAAATGAGGCTACGGCCTGCTGCAATCACCATGCATGGATGATGTGCTTTATCAAAATCATGCTGTTACTAGGCGTGTAGGTGGTGGTGAAAATCTGCTTGGCTGCAACATTTAGACAGGAAAACGAGGTAATTTGGCCGACATGATGCACTGTGGCTATCTCTAGGTTGAGATACTGAATTCAGCAACACATGTCGACCGGGGCTGTGATTTCTGAATCGTCAGAAACCGTTTCGCTCGGTTGACAAGCAGACCAAAATAAACCAGCATGTCAGTTCTGCTACAGAGCGGTCAAACAAACCACTCAGTGGGGGTATGAGGAAAAACGCGGCCAACGTTTGGTCACGGAGGCGCTGGGCAAATGGGGCCAAAATGCAACCGCATGTCTGTACAACACGCACATTGAAACATCGCAACTGTGCCAACGCGTTAAGATATCTAGTTGGTATAATCAATAATAAATTTAATTCCCCCCTATTTTAACCCCGCAGGTTCTCGGTCCCAACCGGACCATACCACAAAAATCAGCGCCGCAGAAACCCGGGCATTTATTGCACCGCGACATTAGCATTATTGCCGTATAGTCCCGATGTAAGGCCGACCTTGGAGATAAACATTACTTCTCAGGCTCCGTAGCGTGGGCTACACTCTGCAATTTTAACAAAAGTGGTTTTAAAGCGGTAAAGCCCCGAATTATTTGGGTAGACCCACCCGTCCCCCCGTTCTAGTTGAGCCCAGCCCTTCAGTCTAGTGTGGAACAAGGAAGAACGGGCTCCATTTTGGGTGGGACTAACAACAACAACCACATCCGAAGAGACCCAAAGAAAAAAACATATTTTCTATCAACAGAACTGCGCCAAACCGTCTCGTACATTTAATTTATATCCACAGAGAGGCTGCCGAGGAGTCGAGCTATACGGCCGGTCGAGAAGCAATCCCCGGTTTTGTTACATTTTGTGGAAAACGTACAAGTTGTTCTTACCTCAGAATGGTAGCTGCAGAGATGGCTGCATTGCATATATTAACATAATCTACCTAGCAACACGCAGTAGCGTGGCTCCTGATTGGTGGATATTTACTGAGTGACAAAAGCAGTACAAGTCGGTTTAGAAATATTTTTCCTCACAATAAAAATATGTAATCGTAGAAATCGTGTAAAAAATGTACTTAAATCGTTTAATATTTTTTACCATGCGGTGTGTTTATCAAATTGTTATTTTAACTTGGAGATCAATTTTAGCCATTTCACTTTCGACCAATGAAAAAAAAATGAGGCATCAAAGTCGTCCAATTGAATTAAACCTCATAATTGTCTGAAGAAGTGTCTTGTCATTACAACCCTTCCCTTCATCCCTGTTGCAGCTAAAAATGTAATATGGATATTTCTGTTTTAGTTTTATGGGACATGCTGCTTGGGCCTTTCCTGACAATTTTAACTGGGAGTTCATCTCTCACATTTGAGGACAGTTACTGCAGGTTCCTTGATATTTTAGCTGTGTGATCAAAGGGGTCAGAGTATGGAATATTAATAATTTGACTGGCACAAATGAAGATTTAATGCAGTAACTTTTACCAAAATAGCTACAGTTCCTCCAATAACCAATACGCATGCTGTACTGTTCCTGTCCTGACCAGCAGGGGGCGCTCATATTATACTGTACTGTATATGGAGTGCTGACCGTGCACAGGTTGAAAAGTTGCTCTTTGAAACGGGGTTAGTTCAGTTTATTTGCACATGCAAATGATAGACACTGAAAAAAGAGACAAAAGAAATGCAAAATGTGCGGGCGAGACAAAAGAAAGCCCTTGGGGTTTGTAAAACGTCTCACCCAATGAGAAGAAACAGGACAAAAATAAATGAAAAACAGGTGACAAATAAGCCTGAAGTGAATAGGGCATTGAAACCAAATGAAATTAATACTCAACACGGGAGAGAAAGGCAAAAAAAATAAATAAAGTACAAATAAGTAAGGGAAATGGGACAAACAAAATAGCTCTGATGCAGGGAAAGTGAGTGTAGTGTGTGTGCTTGTGTGTGTGTGTGTGTTGTGTTACCTCAGACAGTCTGGTTCATCAGACAGGCCTCACAGGAATAGTTCAACCCAAAATCAAAATTCAGTCATTTTCACTCCCTTGTCAGTCGAAACTCCACTGAAGTTTGTAAGACCACCAAATACACAGCGAGTTACCACTGAAGTTAACAGGGCCATCTTTTACAGCTCCAAAAAAATACGTTGCTGGAACGTCACATGTAACGTTGTAGTCAGTGGCGTGTTCAGGTCATTTTGACTGAGTTGGCCGAGTTGGGGCACAGACTCAGTGCAGGGTGGCACTGTGCGTGGGATTTAGAAAGGATGTAGGCATGTCCCACTGCTGTGTGGGTGTCGAAAGGACTTGTTTTAATTACTTTTTGGATTCAGCTGTTGGAGATTGTGTTTGCTCTAGCCAATCTATTGGACCGCAGCGTTCCCAGCTATTTGGAGATGTGAAAGCTCTCCAGTGAATTAAGTCAGTGGTTCTAAACGTGGGGTCCGGGGACCACCAGGGGTCCATGAGGGGGCTCCAGGGGGTCCTCAGCAAATTGATGAAGTGTTAAACTTCAACTTTATTCCATTTATAAGAAGTTAACACAATTAGAGAATGTAGAAGAATGACTGTTTGGGTCATAGATTCACTGTTATCTCTCTGCCTACAATTCAGATAGTCAAGGAATTCGGGACAAAATCATATCTAACAATACAAATATTCTCATATTTGGGTCCGCTAGAAAAGATATTATATAAAATATAATCTAATGTGTACTAAATTAGGGGTCCTTGATATGAAAAATGTTGATGTAGCCTATATGTCCCTTATGTTTGTTGCTATGCAGATGCTTAAATAAATGCAGATGATTGAAGTGTTATGGATGCTCATCTCAGCACTTGTTAGTTGTTTGTACAGTTAATTGAAACTATTTATGAATTCTCAGGTTACAGGTTAGATGCTCCACAGTCTGGAATAGGAAACACACACTGAGGTGAAGAGTGTGAACAACTCAAGCACATTCTGACACTGTCTCTAAATTCAATACTTTCTTTCAAAAATCATCTTTAAGCATAATCTTGAAGCTGAATAAAATCTAAAAAAAAAAACATGATGTGTTTTTACAATGTTAAAACTCCGAGGTACAAAGCGTACAGAGCATGCAGCGGCACACAGAGGCGTTTCACTTTTTGGCACAATGGAGGCGACTCACAAAAGAAAACAAGACAAGAGGAATAAGTACATGGAGGTCCAGCAGAACACAGAGCCAGAGGATGCCCAGGTAAGCTCCGCCCACAGCACAGCAGGGCAGACCTACCTGGAGAAAGAATGGGCTCCTGAACCCAGTCTGCAGCAGCAAGGAACATCTGCTGCTGATAGAGGCAGAGGAACATTTCAAACTGACCCAGACCCAGAAGAAATGGAGCAGGAAGGAATATAAGAAGATGAGGGAGGCAGATGACTATGTTAGGAAGATTTTGGACCTGGGCTGTGCTGCCCAGAACCAGGTCCAGTTCATGTTCCTGGGCCTGGCCGAACAGGTCCAGGCCCAGGAACAGGTCCAGAAGAAATGGAGCAGCCAGGAACATCTGATGATGATAGAGGCAGAAGAACATTTCAAGCTGGTTCTGAGCCTGGACTCTTCTGCTGAGAAGCAGGAACAGACTCAGACCCAGAGGAAATGGACCAGCCAAGAATATCAGATGATGAGGGAGGCAGATGAATATGTTAGTGAGATTCTTGAGTCTTTTGCTCAGGCCCAGAACCAGGTCCAGTTCATGTTCCTGGGCATGGCCGAAAAGGCTTAGGCCCAGGCTTAGGCACATGAACTGGACCAGGAACAGGGCCAGGAAAAGGCACAGGTCCACGTCCAGGCCCAGGACAAGGCCCAGGAACAGGCCCAGAAAAAGGCCCACGAAAAGGCACAGATCCAGGTCCAGGCCCAGGTCCATGCCCATGAACAGGCCCAGGAAAAGGTCCAGGACCAGGAACAGAAACAAGCCCAGGGACAGGCCCAAGCCCAGAAACAGGAACAGGCCCAGGAAAAGGCACAGATCCAGGTCCAGACTCAGGTCCATGCCCATGAACAGGCCCAGGAAAAGGCCCAGGAACAGGCCCAAGTCCGGGCCCAGGAACAGGCCGAGGAAAAGGCACAGATCCGGTTCCAGGCCCAGGTCCATGCCCTTGAACAGGCCCAGGAAAAGGTCCAGGGCAGGGAACAGGAACAGGCCCAAGCCCAGAAACAGGCCCAGGAACAGGCCCATGAATGGGCCCAGGAAAAGGTCCAGGACCAGGAACAGAAACAGGCCCAGGACCAGGCCCACGAGAAGGCACAGATCCAGGCCCAGGTCCATGCCCATGAACAGGCCCAGGAAAAGGTCCAGGACCAGGAACAGAAACAAGCCCAGGGACAGGCCCAAGCCCAGAAACAGGAACAGGCCCAGGAAAAGGCACAGATCCAGGTCCAGGCCCAGGTCCATGCCCATGAACAGGCCCAGGAAAAGGCCCAGGAAAGGGCCTAGGACCGGGAAGAGGAACAGGCCCAGGAAGAGGCCCACAAACAGGCCCAGGAAAAGGCAAAGATCCAGGTCCAGGCCCAGGTCCATGCCCATGAACAGGCCCAGGAAAAGGCCCATGAAAGGGCCCAGGACCGGGAAGAGGAACAGGCCCACAAACAGGCCCAGGAAAAGGCAAAGATCCAGGTCCAGGCCCAGGTCCATGCCTGTAAACAGGCCCAGGAACAGGCCCCAGTCCAGGCCCAGGAAAAGGCACAGATCCAGGTCAAGGCCCAGGTCCATGCCCATGAACAGGCCCAAGTCCAGGCCCAGGAGAGCTGCCTCCTCCAGTGGCAGGAGGAGAGGACTGGTCTCTTCAGGGCCAAAATTGACAACCAGCAGGCCCTGGAGGAGAAAGACCGAGGGTGGGCAAAGGGAAAAAGCTTAATGATGGATAAGATTGCTGTTCTGGAGAGGGACATCAATGAGCTTTTGGAGAAGAAGCAGAAGAAGAAGAAATGTAGCTTGTTGCGTAGACTCGCTGATGCCCTTACTCCGAAATGCAAGGAGAAAAAGAAGAAGAACAAGGAGGACAAGATGGAGTCGACTTCCAATTAAGACTCCAACAAATCCTCCAATTCTTCAATATGAGCGCATTGACACCTGTGCTCACACACACATGCATCCATTTCCGACCCTACTCACATCCCCCACTCACTGTCAACACACACACACACACACACACACACACTCAAACACAACCCCCATTTTCAACCACCCCCTTGCATCTTCCAAATTCCCACAAACCCTTTGCCTTGTATTTTTCCTTAATAAGAGATATCAACAATGATATCTAAAATGATGTGCTGCCTGTATAGTTGTATTTCTGTAGAGATTTGTAAGTTCCACTACAGTCAGTGTATTCGTAACAAGACTATCAATTGTTGGTGTTTTTATTTTGTATGTGTGTTTTCTATTTAAATGCTGTTAAAAACAGGGCCTTCTCTTCTCTCTCTCCTAAACTCATCATGGAGTCACATTGTGACCTTGGAATTTGAAGGTTCCAGTTGACATTTTAGTCAAAAATAATTTACTCATATAATGGAGCTCTAAAAGAGGTGTTAAAATATTGCTGAGGTTTGATGTAGATGGGTATTTTAAGTGAGTGAAACAGGCTCTCGGTAGCACTGGAGACTTTAACGTCCTTGCAGACAGCTGGTGGTTACCGCTGGCTCTGCCGCCAAGGGATGTTGATGATGATGATGATGATGATGATGTCTCTAGCTGTGCACACAGATACAGAGTGTGGAACTGTTGGACATCTTTTGTTAGCTCATGATGTGGATAGTCGGCTTTTCTCCTCAACTATACATATACCTGGCATCAGGTGTCCTTCCAGCAGCCCCAGCCCGGTCAAAGGCACCTATTACTTGACTTTGTTCCCACTCCAAATACCATGTGGCTAAAACAGAGATGAGGAAGGATAGAGAGTGAGAAAGGGAAAAGCGGGAGAAAGTACAAGGACCTAGCACCAAACTCCTGTATGAAACTCTGACTAGTGTGGAAGAAACTCAGGATGAGAGAGTGTCAGTTTGACAGGTTTATTCAATCTGCAGGTGGAAATATGGGTCAAAGGTTACATATTAAGAGCATACAGGAATGTTGATTAATATCCTTTTCCATTTCTTCCTCAACACTAGTCACTGTCATCTGAATATCCAGTCTGTGGTTCCACGGTTCTTTGTGCTGCATCAGCCTAAGGAATTAAAGAAAAAATGCTTGGAGCATGCTTAAGGACCTCCATTATTTGGACTTCTATGTCCTTCTCCACAACTCCAGGGAGAGATGCCTTTACAGCGCCTGAAAAGATAAGATATGTACATATGTACATATATACACATGAATAAAGAAAAGATTCACTGGAGCACACAGACAATTTAGCCTTTTATTGAAGGTGTGAAGACTAACGTTTCAATGCTACTGCAGCTTCATCATCGTTTTTTTTTTTTAGTGCTTCGAATGTAAAGCACTTTGAGCTGCATTTTATGTATGAAAGGTGCTATACAAATAACGTTTATTTATTATTATTATTATTAACTATATATACACATATCAGTATGTAATAATTAAAACGAGCAAAAAAGATAAAGTATTCCAACATAACATCTAGACTCACGCTTAATTGCACAATTACGATTGCACTGTGGGTCCAAAAGTCCAATATTTACTTACATTATGTCCAATATCCTCACTGACAATCCCTACAGTGCTGTGGGAAAACTCTGCTCTCTGCAGTAGGATGCACTCTTGACCAGAGCATTGTCAGTGAGGAAAATATAGACAGTAATAAGGTAAATATTGGACTTTTGGACACACAGTGCAATCATTAGGCTACAAAACAATCTGCACAAACTGGAGGAAAGTGATGTATGTTTTATGTCTTTTTGTGGCCTTTTGGATACATTTGAGCACCATAATCTACTTGTTTCATGTATGAAACCAAGACAGATTTACATCCTTAGTTCACTTTGACCTATTCTCACTGGACTAGTATTAGCTGGGGACCCAGAAGTGAAAATGATTTCCACAGCCTCTGTTTTTTTTTTTTCCAGAGGCGTTGTAGTTTGAGGTATCGTGGGATCAAATCAACACGTCCCAAGATTAGAGTTACGCTACGCACAACTGGCCCTAACATGTCTGGTGGCTGATATTTCAGAAATGAATTAATAACCACCCTGACTGCCCTGCCTGAAGCAACGATAAAATTTACATGATGTTTTTAAATAGGCTATCAGAGAGAAATGCAACGGCACTATAGCAAGAAAAATAAGGAGCTGGGTGCATGAGCAATAAATAAACAAATCAAAAAAGTAGGCTCACATAAGCAGGCAGAGTTTTATTCTAAAACACAATATTTGCATTTTTAGAAAAAACAAACAAACATGTTACCTAAAACCCATTAGTAAATCATTCAAAAATGTTGTTTGTTTGTTTGTTTGTTTGTTCATTTGTTTTTGTTCACCCTCAAAAAGTATTTTTAAGCAAAGGTTTTAAAATTCCTGTAACCCCATTCCAACATGAGTTTCACTTTCATGTCAGCAATAATTTTGGGAGAATTGGCATCACTTTTTTTCAATGGTAAATCTCCTTTCGAAAACAACGCTGTTTGTATAGTTACCAAAGCACATATTTAGTTTTGATATATCCAAAAACTAGAGAATGTCAAAGATAAAAAAAACACAACAACAACAACATCAACAACAACACAACAAACAAAATGCAGAAGGACATTATTGTTTTCCTCCATACTGAGTTTGACTGCACCGTCCCAATAGTACAGTGTTGTGGGACAAAGGATCATATGAAAAGTCCTTACTCCATATTACACTCTCTTCACTGACAACACTCTGGCACTGATTGTTTTCTAATAGCTCTACAAGTTAATGCATCAATTCATTTCATAGACTATATTGCCAATAAGCCACATAATCTAAGGTTGCATTTGGTGTGCTTGATGAAGACAGGGAAGTAGAGTAAAATAGTGGCCTATAATGAATGGATGGGGATTCAGTTAGTTAACATTACACTGTATTTTACAACTTTTCATGACATTTACAAAACTTATGGGATACTATAGTCCATCCAGTCAAGCATTTTCCATCACAAATATCAAATTGTATCTTTTCCTTGATCTTGGGCTGAGCATTACTAATTTACCAGTCACCAATCATCAGACTGTAGAAACAAAGGAGAAGGTATAGAGACAATAACAACATTGCCAATTAATGGCACCATTAAAAGTCATGTATCTTCCTACTGAATCTCTTTGTTCATGTTTCTTTGTACTGAATATGTTATGACATTTCCTCTCAAATAAAAATGTTTTGATGTTTTGAGGCAAATGATATGAAAAGCAGGGCTTTTGGCATAGTTTAGGATTTAGCGAAGTGACGCCCATGTTGCTGGCTCAATTCATGACGTTTTGACGTCACAACGACGCAACATACTTCCAGGCGTCTTAGCAGTTTGTGACTCTGAATCAAGTCACTTTTTATGTTCGTGCAGCTGTCTGACAACAGACACAGAGAGACATGTCAACAACAACACTTTCACTATTTCATACATTTCCCTGAAACTCAAAACAAGTGACCACAGCCTGAGTCAGAGGCGATGGAATGTGGCATTCTTTCCATATGTTTTCCTTCCCCTCGCTTCCGGGTTGGCACTAAACATGGTATATGACGTCATATCCGGTAGGACGGGCTTTCGTGCAAAGACTGCATAATACTCCCATGGAAAAGTGTGTGTGTGTGTGTGTGTGTGTGTGTGTGTGTGTGTGTGTGTGTGTGTGGAGGGAGGTCATCTTTCACACGTGTAGCTGCATCTATCCAAAAAATAAAAAATAATAGGCTAAATAGTCAGCTTGTAGGAGAGCTAACTAATGCGCAGCTAATTAACGTAAAACATCCTTGAATAATTATTAAGGTTTAGGGACTTTGCTATAGGCTAATACACATGTGCGAGACAGAAGCACTCATTAAACAGACACTGTTTTTAATTTACAGACATGTTTAATGTCTCACAGCACTCTCGTTAGCTCAGACATCACGCTTTGGCTGAATCAAATATCAAAAGAAGATATTGTGCACGTGAGAAACTCTTATTGACTCCCAGCCAAAAAAAGAAGCGGTCTAGTCCGCCTTGTCTAACGGGATTTAAGCGAAGGCGGAAGTAAAAACAAGGTAAACCTCCCGCCTTGCCTGTATATTCTCTGGTAGGAATGTTGCTGCCTTCAGGTGCTGATGGAAATATTGTAATTCCTAGTGGCGCGAACTTGAACGACCTAACAATGCGATAAAAACGACCAGGAAAATTGGAATTTTCTTTGATAACCAAGTTGAGTTTAGGGGGCGGAGTCAACTGATAGTACAAATTTAATATTTCATTATTAGCCTATATGTTGTCTGCCATTCCATTGTTGTATGTTTCTCTTTTTATTCTATACTGTTTAACTTTTAGTTGCCATGCTTTTTAATATAGCCTACATATTTTTAATAAATTAAAATAAAGTTAAAACAGTGTTTCCTAATCCAGTCCAATTACTCAATTACCTTGCACACCTGATGCAATTAAAGGGCTTCACTCTTTCATACAGGTAGGTCTGTTTCTACTGCTCAACCAATCAGCATTAAGCCCTTAATTGGATCAGGTGTGCAAAAGTAGAGCTGGAACAAAAACTTGTAGACCAGGGGCTACTTTGGGGCTGGGTTGGGAAACACTGAATATTGTTATTTTATGTATTCATTATTATCTTTTTTTATTTACCTCATTCTGTATTACTTATCTAATGTCTTATATACTTTGTGTAAAGCACTTTGAATGGCCTGTGTGTACGAAATGTGCTATATAGGTTAAATAAACATGCCTTGCCTTGCCTAAAACATCAACTCGGTCTACATATCTGATTCACAGTTTTTTTCTTGTTCCGACTGATTCATAAAACAAAACAACAGCCATCAAGAAAATAGTTTATTCCATTTAGTATTTGTTTTTCGACCAGAAGCAGGGAGTATTTACGACTTTCGATATAGGAAACGTGATTTTACGAGCAGCCCGTGAAGGCATCAGTGAAGCGGTCGCCTGGTGGCGCAGTGTGTTGCTGCTCTCCTGTGTGCGGAGCGGAGCCGGGAAACGGGAGGGAGGCAGAGCGGAGCGGAGCAGACGCGCCACAGCCACAGTTCACATTTCGAGAGAAGACGCACAAGCCCTTTCTACATTTTCTGTCGATCCCGGGCAACAAAACAAGCGGAGCAGGACTTGTCCCGCTCGTCGGAGCAGATTATCACATTATCCCGGGAGTTGGCTCGGTCTTTATTTCCCTGGACGTCTCCTTTCAGATCTAGCCCCCACAGGATATAAGTTATTTACAGTAGCATAACCGGAGATCTTGGAAGATGGGTTCAGTCCCAGCGATATCTGTCCTTATTTTGGGCATTGTGGTTCCAGCGCTGGCCGGCTATATTGAGGTATGAACGCTTGACTCCAGATTTTTTCTGTTTTCTACTGTGATGTTACGAGGTTTTGTCTCGACTCGTGTATCAAAACACGAGCGTGCGTTTGCTCAGGCAAAAGCAAATCTGGTCGGCCTATTTTGTCATCTCTAAATCTGAGCTCTGCTGATTTCCTAAACAACATATCATTTTATTTCACTTCATGTGACAATCTAATATTTTTGGTAGACGATTCCTATTTCCTTCAGATTCCCATATAAGTAATTGATCGGATGATTTGAGGTTAGGATGTCTGGATTTATATAGGCTAAAATATGAAGCCTGTATGTTTAGTTTAGAGTTTTGGCATGAAGGCTGATATAATATCTAGCCGTAGTTAAATATTAATGAGCCCGTGTTCAGGTCATTCTTCAGTTCATTCTTGCGCATCGATTGCAGAGTGTCGGTGCGAGTTGTACAATGTGGGGCCGGAAGGGCTATAACAAGAATCATAGCAGGGTTTGCTGCAGAGATCAAATGAAAGACAACTGGCGCTCTGGCAGGCCTTTGGGGACAGAGGGACCTGAGCAGAGGATCACATGCTTTACCTCCTCTCCAAAACTGCTGTGCCCGTCATGCAGATTCATATGTTTTATAAGCAAAACACAGGAAATCCTTCGCTTGTGAATCAAACTCCAGCTTCCCATGTGTCAGAAGGATCCCAGCTCACTGACTTTACCTATACAGTAACTACCAAACCTAGTGTGCATGCCTGTTGTAGGCCTTTCTGCTTAGTCAAGGACTTTGTGTGATTTGTTTATTCATCTCTAATGTTTCAGAATCTTCTTCTAATGTCTTATTTTGACATGTCTGTAGTGCATACTGCCCTGTTTTTTTTACTTCAGAAACACTGCACAGAAGGCCATTTGGTATACTGCAGGTCCAAATGACCCCAATAGTACTTGTCTTTTTACACACACACACACACACACACACACACACACACACACACACACACACACACGTTAGCAGCCTTACCTGATGCCCCAGTTTCCTGCCCGCTGGCTTATCAGTTATTGTCCCTGGACACTGATGCCTGCAGTGTCAGACATGTGTCACGGGATAACAATGCACCCATTTTCAGAGCAAACAGCCCGGCCGGTGGAAGGGTAAACACAAGTGTTCCTGCCCTCTGCTGAGGCAGGCATGACAAAACATTTTTTAACAAGACGTCTCCTTCTGGCACCATTGTGTGCCATACAAGTGGTTATCAGGGAATGTTTTCTTTCCATGGGTTTTGCGACAAAAAAAAAAAAAAAAAAAAAAACCTCAGCCATTTTGAGGCAGGATTGGCTGGCATTGTGTGGGGAAATAATGGTTATTATGTCCTCAACTAAATCTATGCTGCTGCACTCTTGCTGAAAGACCAATCCCCCTCTGGAATGATTGCCTTCTCAGTCAGCCTTTTTAACCGTACAAAAGTGGTGATCAATACTGTAGAGTCTCTCCTGAGATGATTAATGGATTGAATCAATGAATTATCCTGATCAGTCACCCAGATTAAATTGAGAAATTCATGGTGGCTACGCTGTGCCCAGACTGTGGGCAGCATGCTGAGGATTCCTCTGGTTTAATCAACACCTATGGTACAGGCCAAGACTGTCTTTTTGTGTGTGTGTGTGTGTGTGTGTGTGTGTGTTTGGCATTTATTTTTATTCGCAGTAAGAGAACACATACATAAAACAAGAATAGTCCTCTTTCTTTTTTCTGCCCGCTCCACTCCCCTTCCCTCCCAATACACGCTGCTCACAGGAAACGTTATACTAATAAAATAATAAAACGAATAAATAAATGAACGCTTTACTACACACCTTTAGGGTAAGACCACCAGTGTGCACAGCAGTCTGTAGATTCGATCAGCAGCTGAAGAGTCAGATAAGGACAGAAAGGACGGACAAACAAAAACAAAGAGACGACCAGGCTATATATAAATTCTGTTATATGATCCACGACTTCTCTCTCTAAAGTTTTCAGAGTCCCAAATGGAATAGAATTTACTGGATGACCTCCTAATTGTGTTTTATCTTTTCTAGTTCCAAGTAAAACATCAAAGTGATTCCTTTGGTGGGTTTAGTTTGATTTCCAAGCTAGCAGGATTCAGAGCCGGGCGATAATTCGATATTATCATTTATTTTAGTCTTTCGGTGGAATCATATTGTGATGATATGGTGATTTTTGATATCGTGATACACAACTCTGTTGTCTAAACTGATGATGACAAGCAAATTTTATTTAAAAACTCTGACAAAATGAGGTGTGAAACATTTTAAGGAATATAACTGAAAAATTTCAGTTTTGTTTGAGATCACACCTAGCATTACCATTCAGTTCAATGGGATGAACATCACTTTGATTAGTTAACGTGCAATTTTGCATACGTGAGCCATATTGTGATATATATTGATACTGAAAACAATCCTTATGATTATCGTGATATTGATTTCAACCATATCTCCCAGCTCTAGCAGGATTCTTCTCTCTTCCAGGCCAGTAAAGAAGCAAAAGCAGTGTTGGCCTTTTTGTTTATTTCTCAAATAGCAGCACCAAAAACTGACCGGGACCGTGTTGTATTGACTGTTGTTGTGTTTGTGTGTATGGTAGTGGGAGCTGGTTGTGTGTGTGTGTGTGTGTGTGTGTGTGTGCAGAGCGAGGCCTTAGCTGATGATCTTGTAGAGACACAGCTGAGGTAGATATTGCTGTGCTGACATGCTGACTGCACTCGCTCCCTTGGACCTTGAGCTGAATTTATGAGCAGCCTGTGAGAGCTCCTCAGAGACCCCACCCGTCTCTCTCACACACACACACACACACACACACACACACACACACCACCCCACCAACAAATGGACCTACCCATGGCCTTGGATGGATTATCCCCTCTCATCCATTGTTCCTCTTTTGGTGTTTTGTGATTTGTAAAGGTGTCACCGGACCGGAGCGGCTCTCTTGTCCCCCCCCCCCCCCCCCCCCTTTCCCTTCCTTAAGCATTTTGGGATTAGCCGGCTACTTCAGCTGTGTAAACGCTTTTGTTTTGTCAGGTACCTGTGAGAGTGCTAGATTGTGATCCTTGTTTCTTCAGCTGTGTTTCCCCGCTTTCATCCGAGCATCTCTGTGTCGCAGACATTACACGGCCTGCAGTGGTTCAGGCGAGTTTTGCCCTGGTGATTTCTAGCACTTACTCTCCTTATCTTGCTTTGATAATTTCTGTTGCTTTTTTATCCGAAAACACAATGGGGGACAGGGTATTATTTCAGTTTTACTTTCTCTTGTGGAACATCCATGCAGGCTGAGCAGCTGCATCTGTTCTGGAGCCAATTTAGAAGTGGGGCATAGGCTACCACATAGCAGGTTTACCCAGAGAGTTGCATCACACTGAGGTATTTGCTGATATGGCTCCCACTGGATTAATGTAATACAGAATATCTGGAATAGTTCGTGCATTCAGTACATCCTATTCTCTGCTGACTTTAGCAGGCAGCAATTATCACAGCCGTGTAAAAACCATGGATTGAGAAACGCTATTACGCAACAGCAGATTTTGTGCTAGTCATAAAAGTAAAAAAAATAAATAAATGTTAATTTGTTCCCCTTCCAGTCACTGTGGGCCTGTAGCGTCAAGTACATCAACATGATCATGTGTCATGATTCAAGGCAAGATGGAGCTTGTTTGGGAGAGAGTCATTTAAAATCGCAGTGGTAACTCTCCCTGGTGGCTGAGTGACCTTGGCCTTACATGATCTGTTTGCAAACATGTATTAGTCAGACCGGCCCCAGAGGAACGGACGAGCACATCCCGTCCAAATTAAGCTCTCTGAATCGGATAGAAACACTGGGTTCTCACTGCATGGAGCGTTTTTACAGTGTGAAGGGGGGAAAAAAAATTTGTCTGTTCTGCATAGCCCACAAAATGACTGTGGTGCTGCGCCTATTGCTCCTTGATTGCAGTCCTCTTGCAGCAGCTTTTTTTATTCTTATCATCTAAGGCCTGTGTGTGTGTGTGTGTGTGTGTGCATACGCAGGCGTGCATTGACATTTATGTGTGTGCCTGTGTGTGTGTGTGTGTGTGTGTGTTTGCTCTGGATATGGGCTGATAGTGCACAATTGCATGTGAATGAGTGCCCCCAGTTGGCTGTAATTGTCAAGGCTGGTGCTATGGAACCCTCTATAGTAGGGCTGAATGATTCCCTATGAGGGCCCATTGTGTGGTCCTGAATAGCCGGGAAGACCCATGGTGTCGTTACCATACTGAAGCGATAAAGACGCCTCGGGGAGACGGGGGCGACGGCCGACTGTCGGTGAGGTGTCACTCCTCTGAAAACGCCCAGAAACAACAATCAGGATCACTTTTATTTGATAATGATCTCTCAATACACCTTTGTGGGTGGCGAAGCACAGTTAAAGCTTTCCATGGGGCAGGGAGGGGGGGTGCTTTTTTTTCTCTCTCTCTTCTCTAAGCTATGAAGATTGTCTCTTTGACCTGTGCGTTCTGCCGTGTCAATCAAGTTGAAGGCAACGGCATGTACTCCATCAGCGGTGGATCGGCCTCGCCTGCCCTTGAATTCATAGATTAGCGCGTAAAAACCGTGCTTTCAATTGTTTGGACAGCCCCGTATCCCCGTGAATCCTCTTAGCGGCAAGAAACACTCGGTGCTCAGAGATCTGCAGAGGGGAAAGGTACTAATCCTGGTGCCCTGCCCCTCTCTGTCTAATTCATACTCATACACACACACACACACACACACACACACACACACACACACACACACACACACACAGTCACTGCTTCGCTCACTCCCTCGCTCACCCACTCACACAGTCAAACCCTCATTTCCACGCCCTGCAGAAGCAAACAGACTTCAAAGACGGGCAGAACACAGTGAGTCACCTGTGTGTAATATCAGTGATGTACGGCGAGCATCGACGTCTGATCTGTGCTCTATGACTAACAGTAGGAAGGGATGTCTGATTGAATCTGAGCCCTTCTCGCTCCTTTCATTTCCTCAAAGACACCTTTCCTCCCTCGCTCTGCCTCGGCTGTTTCTTCTTCCGAGCCCGCGCATGTCTTCCTGGAGCCATGCCATCGACAGACACGCTCTCCGCTCATCCCGGGGATTTAAATGGAGAGGCCTCATCAGGCGAGCCTTGTTCTCACGATGCCAGGCTTTTGTCTCCCGGGCTCCGCGTGCGCTCTAATTATCCCGAGCGAGCCGGAGTTGCCTCCAATCCTGCGACTCCAAATGTGTGTGTGTGTGAGTGAGTGAGTGCGTGTGTCTTGTGTGTGCGTTTTTGAAATGTGAAATGTGTGTGTGTATGTTTGTGTGCGCCTGAATCCTCTTTACAGCTCAGCTCATCACATATTTAGTCATTTTTCTCGGTGAGAGATTCTGGGCGGCAGGGAGTTGGGCAGAGTGAGCGGGTTCAAATCGACACACTCTTGACTGCACATTTAAGCTTAAGTTGCACAACCCACCACACACACACACACACACACACACACACACACACACACACACACACCGCCACCATATGTGGGCCAATCTGTACAGCCATTACAACCCACCTCCTGTATACGTAGCCATGGTGAGCGTCACCACACCACACCACACCAAACCACACCACACCACCGTCCCGTTTCCCCAACAGTAGCGCGGCTCGGTCGCATGCGAATTCCCTTTGTCAGTTTATGTGCCACAGCGCTCAGGAATGCATAGCCTGAAGTGCAAACAGCTCGCTGTATTGTGCTGCAGCGGGGTTTTTTTTTCTAACTGAAGCAGCTCTCTTCCTGTGATAGAGCTGAGAGAGTGACTACACACACCCTGGCAAGTTCACTAGACAAAAACATTCCTTTTTTTTTTTTTGTAATCCCTTTGAAAGAAGCCCTGCCATTCCAGACTTTACTTTTTAATGTATTTTTTCGTCGGAGAACGAGAAGGCAGTCGACGTAGGTGGGTTAAACCCTGTCACCCCCCCCCCCTTAGTCTGCCTCTGTGTGTGTGTGTGTCCCTGTATGTGGCTGCCTACAGTGGCTCTGTGAGTCACTCTTGCTGCTTGGGTTTTACTTCCCATGAATAAAATATCCGCTGTTCTATCTGTGAGTTATAGTGCGCTTGTACCTCCGCCTATGGCCCCGTCTGTCTCCTGCTCTGTCCCTGTCTGTCTGCGTGCTGGAGGAGGACGCTTGTCCCTGTCTGTGCGTCTGTAGCCGTCTCCCCCCCCCCCCCCCCCCTTGTCTCTGTCAGGTGTGCAGGCAGCTCTCGGTTTTTGTAGGATCAGTGAGTCATCGGCAGGCTCGGGCGAGGCCTGCACACTGATTTATCTGCCTGGTTATATTTGCCTGCGCCAAACGGAAAAAGAATGGAGGGAGACAGCGAAGAATCAAAGAGCCAGTTTAACTGTGTGCCGGGCATTGTTTCCTGCTGTTTGCACGCTCAACTGCAGAAGTAAATGTAGGAGAATAAATTACTCAAGGGCTGTTTTTTTTCAGGGTTTTTTTTTTCCTTGTGTTTGAACCCATCCTCAACTGAATTTTGTCTCTCTTGTACGAACAAGAGCATTCAAATCAGACCTAGTTTTCCAAGCCTCACTCATAATTGATGTGGCTTTTCTTAGCGCTTTGTTGATTTGTTTCTTTGTCTTTTTCTGTGTGTGTGTGTATGTGTGTGTGTGTGTGTGGGTGGGTCTGTCTTTGTGTCTGTGTGTGTGTGTGTGTGTGTGTGTGTCTATAGTATCTGTTGGGGTATCGGTCTGCCTGTATGTGTGCCTATGTGTCTGTGTCTTTGTTTTCTCTGTGTGTGTGTGTGTGTGTGCTGCACACTCTTCTATGGGAAGCCGTTGTATTTTTAGTGTGTGTTTTTGATGTTGTGTGTGTGTGTGTGTGTGTCGGCGTCACGTACAGCTCGCATCCGAACGTGACTGAGGACGGACGCAGCTACAGCGCCTATTTGTTCGCCTTCCTTGTTGCGCGGCTGTGATTTGAGAGCCATGAAAAGGAGCGTTTGATCGTTTGCTCTTCCCTGGAGCTATCTGCATGCCCAGGTATAAGCACCGTGTGCCACCGTTTACAGCAGAAGGAGAGAGTCTGGAGGGTGGAGGGGGGAGGGGGGGGGTGCCTTGATAAGCTGGCTGGATGACTGGCAGGCTGCCTTGCTGCTATAGTGCTGTGTTTTGCTGAGCAACACTGCACAAATACCCCATCCACTGCCAGGGAAAACAGGGCATGTTAGTTCCAGTTCCCTCCCTGTTCGTCTCCCTGCCCGCCTTCCTTCATATCTCTCCTCTCCTTCCCCCACGCCTGGAGTGGAAATGGTATCATCCAGACTGAAACCAAGGGCGGCAGGGACTCCATCCTGTGTTTTTTTTTTTTTTTTCTTTATTACTTTCTCCTTTTTTTTTTCTCAGGAGAGAGAGAGGGGGGGGAAATGAAAATGTCAGAACGGTAAGAGATAGAAGCAGTGCAGTGTAACAGTATACCCCCAGAGAGACGGCCTGCGCTGCCGCCGCCGCTGTGCCGGCTGTGTGACGGCCCTGTTAGCAGGCTGTCTGATACAGCACTTTCTCAAGGAGAAGGTGGCCAAGGACAAACAGCAGCCCTGTAGGATGGCCCACCTGGGACACAGACGGGGCAACTGGGAGATTCCACCTAGGAAGGAGAGGAAGGGGGAGAGAGAGAAGCCGCTGTACCGCCCTACCTTGCACCTATGAGGCAGGACAGCAGGGTTTTTTTTAATGTTGTAATGGAAATTAAATGAAAAAAAAAAAATTTCCCCCTTAGTCTGTAAGCTCCTACCTTCATGCGCTGTAATTAATTAAATGAAAGGTGTTCATGCATGAAGGATAGCAAAGGCCTGTAGAGCCGTTCCCTGCCCTCACAGAGGAAATAAAAGAGGAGGTCGGTGTGTTCTATAATTTACAGGGAAGGGTCAACGCAAATGAAAAGGTAGAACTTTGCTGAGAGATTGAAATTGAATAGTGCATTGGACGTAATTTCGTCAGTCTAAAAAAAAAAAAAAAAAAGCCCAAGATTGAGCAGGGGAAATTAATGGAGGTTTGATGCGTCGCCACACAGATGGAAGACTGCAAGGAAAGAAACCCTGAGAAATGAAGGAGAGTCATATACACACACACACACACACACACACACACAGACGGACTCATACAAAGGCACATGCACAGCCGCCGCACAGATAATTTGGCTCTGAGCGTGTGCAGCAGCTCCCCTCTCTCCCCTGAGCATCCTCTGTCTGCAGCTCCATCCATCTCTCCTCTTGCTCATACTGTGCACATGTTTTCACAAATACAGTTTTATGTGAGTAGTACAGTAGCAGCTCTATTACACAGTTCCCCAGTGTGTGTGTGTGTGTGTGTGTGTGTGTGTGTGTGTGTGTGTCACCTCTGCCTGGTTGTGGGGAGCGTATTTAGCATTCTGCACCAGGCCTGCCCTCTATCCAGATCAAGCAGCGGCTGAGCTATGACCCTGGTATTATTCTTGTAGTATCTCTCTCATTAATTCCCTCGCTAATGACCAGTAGAGGTTTCCATTATCTGTCACAAGAAGTTGTTGGTCCCATAGTTTCTCATTGAAACCATGGGAAATGACTCCTATCCGCGGCGATGGCGCATCAAACCGTGAACGCTGAGAGAGCTGTCAGATCACGAGTCAGAGGGCCACGCCAGACATGTGAAATTTTTTTGTTACAAAACGGTGCCATTATGCATAATGTGCTCCGAAATGGATGAGGTTTCTTTTGTGTTTTTTTGCGTTAGAGAACTGGCGCTCATGAATGCTGCTCCCCTGCACCTTTATCAGCCATTTTGATCCGAGATAAAAACCAATCAAGCACTCTGGAGTATTCCATTAGTTTGATGAGATATGAATATAGCTCCAAGCACAAATCAGAAATAGTCTGCTGTTTTGAGACAAACCCATTAAAAGTCATTTGATCTTCAGCAGCTAATTATAGAGCGTTCCCCACCCAGCCTCCACCCGCTCCCCTCAGTGTTCATCACATCCGCGTCCTTATGTTTCAGGAACCTATTTAGCGCCACTGCACTGTTATTGAGGGGCCGGGAGCTGACAGGCGGACATGGCAGCTCAGTCATGCGAGGGCGCTGGGATTTGTCAGGCCCCCGCAGTCGGCGTCATCGTGTCGGTTTGGAGCTTGGGATGCTCTCCCAGAGAAATAGCAGGGTGCCACGGAGGGGTCCCGCCCCCGGGCCAAACGCTACGGGGAGACACGCACGAGCGGGAATGAGGCAAGGTCAGGGGTTTGACACAGAGATGGTACAGTAGACGGGTCTAGAGATGGATGCTCCCACTGTGGAGGCTGTGTCTTCTCCATAGAGACATGACTGATGAGCTGTTGGCCTCAGCATGTCTCAGTAGAGTAATATTCTTCTCTCATCTGATTGAAATCCCTCCTCCCTCCCCTTACAGTGAGGCGGAGGGAGGGCAGAGCAGGGCTTAATGACAGATAAGTATATCTACATTACATTCATCATTTTCCCCTGGCAAAGATGGCCTCCCTCGCACTGCCTGGGGCATTGGAGGCTAATGCAGATGTGTGGGTTGTGTCTCCGCTCTGCTGCTTGGCGTCTGCTGGGAAAGGGGAGCGGGTTTGCTCCGCAGTCCGCACATAGATCCATTGAAAATGAGCCTGGAAGGTCATGGGAGTCGGGCGCTGTTATAAGGACTGGAGTCCAACTCTGTAGTCCTCTGTAACATAGTCTCAGTGTTGTAGTCACAGTACGGTCAAGTGTTGTCACGATCGCTGAAATCTCAATCGATCTAAAAGATTTAATTCAATATTTTATAAATGTTCAATACTTTCACCAAATTTGTTCTTCTGCACGCTGAAGTTCCATTTCAGCATCGCCTCCACAGGGCGAATACGTGCGGACTGGGGCAGTTGAAAGAAGATGGATTGGAATAGACAGACTCTCGGTGAGGCTCTTGACAGCGGACTGCAGCAAAAGTCAAAACACGGCAAAAGCGTCAAGCAGCCCACCACATCTCGAGCTGAACTGGTTGAAAATTCTCGCCTTTCAGAGCCGACAAAGACGGCCACTCAACCCGACTGCAAAAACCTCTGTGCAAGAAAATAAAGCTGTCAAAGTCAAGTGTGCTACCGCGTTGCTTGGTGGTTTTCTTGTTTGCCTTGGGATCATAATAGTCTCGAATCTTTTAGATATCGAAGTTAGTATTGGCACCAAAGTCAGAATTCTGGTACAGCAAGGTCAACAACATGCAGGTGCATGTCTTCTGTCCTCCACCCTTTTCTGTCAGCATTTCCACCCACAACATCTGTCACCCAGTATTATTCCATGTTGTCAAATCTTTTGATAGGGCAGAGCGTTGGTGGTTGTCCTTGATCTTGCTCTTTCTTCTGCAGTCCTCTGGCTGGTCTCCCGCTCCAGCGTGGCCTCGGCACAACTCGCGGCCGCCTTGTAGCGAATGAATGTGATATTTCCATGTTGTCCTTGAGATGGCTTTTTCCCGGCCTGCTCACAATGTCGGCTCCCACTGAGCGGCTCTCTCTCACACAGTCCCTCTGATTTAGACACAATGTTCTCCCTTCCCTCTGCCGAACCTCACCGCACAGTCGAGGACAAATTGGTTATTTTATTTCTTACTTTGTTCGCCGCGACACAGTCTGTCCTTGCCTCGCTCACCCGCTCTCCTCTCACTCTACTATCTCTCCATTACTTGTCTCACCTCATCCCCACTTTTCCCTCCTCGCTTTCCCAATTTCTCTTTTGCTTGCTCAACAATTATGCGCTCATTAACCGAGGGAGTCCAGGCTGCTGAGAGAGACGTCAGTGACAAGGCTGCTGGCCTTGCTGAGGTGCCCTGTTACTGTGGTTCCTTTATTGACAAGTCTGCCTGCCTGTCTGCCAGCCAGCCTGGGCCTGAGGAGCGGTCGCATGGAGCTGCATGCTGATGAGTGTGGAGTCATCCAGCAGGAAAACGAAAGAGGGCGGCTGGGAATGACGGAAGGAAGGATGCAGCACTGAGTTTTGACTTGACTTGGAGGGTTAAGAGAGGAAGAGAAGGGAGAGAAAGTGAAGTGAGCACAGGTCATTTCTCCCAAATCCCTCTCCTCAGTGCGAGAGATTAGGCGGCTGTGCTCTCCAGCAGACGAGAGAGGCACACTCCTGTGTCTAATCCTCCTCTTTTAAACTGCTGAGAGTGCAGCACAAAGTGGGGAAAGAGTCAGCGTCCACAGAATGCAGTCCACAGAAAAAACACAGGCCCATCGCTCTAAACAAACTGAGCCCCGTCTAACAATTGCCTAAGCCCTAAATCTCCTGTGTAGCCGCTGCCAGAGCCAAGCCCACCGCTGATTTTTCCCGCCCAACTATCACTTCTCAGCAGGCTCTCGCTCCATCGCATCACCTGAACAGGCTGAAATTCCCCAGCAGAAAGCCAGCTTTGTGTCAGAAATACTCCTCCAACCCTCATTAACTTCTCTGCCTTGGTGATGTCAGGCTCAGACACACATGACAGCAATACACACACACACACATACATACACACACACAGACCGTCCCTTTGCTGCTCCACTCCCTGGCAGATAGACCTCCCACCCAGCACAGAGAGGCTTTTAATAAATGGACAGGCAATGGCCAATTTAATCATGCTAATGTGTATGTTACAGCGGGCGGCTTATCGGCTATTTGATCTCCGCGCCGGCTCGCTAGAGAGAGCCGGGGGCAGGAGCTGCAGGAGGAAGAATGGAAAAACCCAAGCTAGGGGAAAAGGGAGCAATGAAGTGAAAACGAGAGAGAGCTAGTCAATTTAGACTCCTGAACAAGGTAATGAAGACAGCTACTCTGATTCCCATCGGAGAGAAAGAGGGGAGTCAGATAGACAAAGAGATCATTTGGCGGAAGTGCATCTCTCCTATTAGAACAGGGGAATCTACTCAAGCATAGACGTCGGGGAAAGTTACTGTGAAGGGGTGTCAAGTTTAGGCTAAAAACATTGTTTGACTTGGCGATGAGGATTGTTGTTCTGTCTATTTTAGTCATAAACATCTGGCACGGTGATGTCAAGAATGTAATCCGCTCTAGGCCACGTGCACCATAAGCCTGGATAGAGAGGGCTGAGAGGGTCGCCAGCTCACATGGCTCCGAGAGAGAGAGAGAGAGAGAGAGAGAGAGAGACAGGCTGGGGAGGGGAGAGGCAGGTGGAGAGGTAGAGGAGAAGAGAGAGACAAATGTAGTTATAGAGTCGGAGTTGAGACAAGAGGAGAGGGCTGCACAAAGAGTTGTCCAGAGTGCTTGGAAGTGAAAAGAGATTAAAGGAGGGAGATGGGAAATGTGAGGGAGTGAAGGGTTTGCTCATGCAGAGAGCTTTTAGTGGCGGGCAGGAGGAGCGGGCGGTTGTACAAAGCGCTGACAGGAGAACTGCTGGAGAGACAGGCATGCTCAAACCTATTGTTAGCGCATTGTGCAGCTGCGAAGCTGCAGTCAAGATTCACCTGAAAATGGACCTCAATCATCACAGTCCTTGAGTCATTAACGCAAAATGAAAAGCAATTATCTTCTTCCTGCAAAAAATTGTTGTTACTCTCATAATAGCGCCTTATTTATGCAATCATGCACCTGCGTAGCTTAGCAACTAAACAAGCTCTCGGTAAAGCCCTCGGTGTAATTATCTCTTTATCGCTGCAGCACACACTTATCAGTTATTTCTCTGTTGACTGACTTTAATGGGGATACGAGCCTTCTCAGCAAAGAAGTACACATCGTCAGACTGTGTGTTTTTGGATGGGGTTTGTTTTCATTTGCATATGAGTTCAGATATGATCAGAAATGTACACCCCATATACTTTTTACAATCAATTATGACACATAAATCAATCACCTTTCTAATTAAATCTCCCACTCAGAACTGTAGCTATTAAGTAGCAATCCACAATTTTATGGAGCCTTGCGTTATTTTTATTTCTCTTTAATATGATGCTGTGACAACTGGTTGTTGTTCTGGTTGTTGTTCTTTACAACATGGGAGAGAAGCAGATGAATTTATGATGTGAGATAATCACTGAGGTAGTTTGGACATAGAAGATAACAGAGACTGTGTTTTATTGGTTAATAGTCAAGCTGTTCCACTGACCCTCGCCATCCTGCCTCGCCTCTTCGGTTCCTGTTTGCTCCTACCTCCCTCGCCTCTCTCCCCGTACCTCTTGACAGTGATTGGACTAACGAGGAAGCTCTAGCCGAGCCCTCGCTATCGCTTGACGGATCTCTCCCCAAGTTCTCGGCAGCATATACTGCAAATAGTACAGCCAGAGCTGAATCGAAACAAATTTGCTCCCTGCCTCCTCCTCCCCTTCATCCCATGCCCTCTCTGTCTCCTGCTCCTCAGCCAGCTAGAAACCAATCTGCTCTGTATCAGCTCCATCTACCCAGAGAGGCAGGAAAACCCAAATGCAATATTATGATGGCTGGGGATAGACCCTGCAGGGTGCATAAGATGGGGCTGGAAAGGTGGAGGGGAATGAGGAGGGGATGAATGGTAATAATCCGGGGAGATGCTGCCTCTGTGTGTGTGTGTGTGTGTGTGTGTGTGCAGCCTGAAATCTGTGTCAAGAGGGGCCGCGGGGGGGGGAAGCGGCTCCTCGGTCCCTCCTGCTCCCGCTCTGTCTTGCTCTCCTCGCTTCACTGGCAGCCCTTGTCCTCGGAAAAAAAGAAAAAAAGAAAGAAACAACACAAGATGCAGCAGGCATCCTGATGTCGGCCATCAGGCGCTCAGTCACAGTGTGTTCAGACACAGACAGAGAGGAGCAGGCGGGCGCTCTCGACAGCGGCTCCGCGTGTCTGTCTCACGCTCCGCAGACAGCAGCAGAGAGGAAGACGGCGAGACAAAACAGTATTGACAACAAGGGCTGTTTGAGAAAACGTCTGAGAGAGAAAACGCTCGAGAGAGAGAGAGAGAGAGAGAGAGAGAGACAAAGAGATAAAAAGGAGCGTAGAGAGACGACCTTCGCCCAGTGATGTCAGAGACTTTCCCATATCTTGTTGCTTTCCCACACTATGTTGCGTCTCCATTGCCTTTGGTCACTGGGACCTACGTTCTAAATATATGAGGTGCACCTTAGCACGGGTTAACGGGTCGTCTCTTTGGCTTGCCCCTGTAGGAAAACACTCATGCAGTAGAAGCTTGCTCATGAAAAGCATAGGAACTTACGAATTTATCTAGGAATTTAGTAACCGGAAGTCCATTCCTTTCCTATTAGAGCTGAGCAACCAGGGAAACTTGGCCGATGTGTCAACAAGTTTGCCGGCCGAGTAAAGTTGGCCACAGCTGAACTTTTCACGGTCATCGGCCGTCAACAGCCAGATTTCCACGCTTCCTTGTTTCCCTACCAATGCGATTTAGTTTCATTAACAATAGTTCTGCCTGGCAAGTGCAAAATGGATGGGAAGTTGCTTACAGCCATTCAGAGCTTCCCAGTTCTCTTCAACTTTTATTTGAAAGACTACAGGAATAAACCTCTCAAACGCAATGCTTGGAGAACAGTTGCATCCATTGTTGGGGTAGATGGTAAGCTCTGGTGTAATTTCATAACTTTTTGTTTTTCTGCTTATTTTTGATTGTTACCTAATAAGCACTTGCTATGTTAACTGATCAAAACAATGTAACAATGTAGCGATGAAAGGCAATACCAGAGCATCAAAAAAAAAATCCATGATTTATATCAATACATAGCTTATATTTCTTGATCAAAACTTTGTAGCTGCCATAGACCAAGTTCCTTGCAGTGTGAATGCATGGAGAGTGTAAACCATCACTCATCAGAATAATTTCAACTTCTTAATATGATACTGCAAAGAAATCCACAGTATCTTGAGTAGGCGATTGCCTTTTACTGAACTTTCGTCTGTGAATCTTTCATTAAAAAGAATGGAAAACACGGCCTTTAGAACCATTTCACCTTGAAAACTCACTCTGCACGCTCATTTGCAAGAATTCTTCAGATCACATAACGGTTCTAATCATAATTGTACCACTTGACTAAGAACTGGAAGTCATATTTTTTTTAGAGTGCTCTCTCTCTCTCTGACCGAGCCGGGGCGGGCCTGGAAGACAGGACCCCACTGGCCCACCAACTGGATCCGCTTATAAATAGCCCAGACACACCTTCTCCCCCGTGAAAAGGCAGTGTGTCAGAGGAAAAAAGTACTTTGCTCTAATTAACACAGTGTTTTCTCCTCTTCTCCTGGCCTCTCCTCTTCTTTTCTACATTTACATTTTACATTGCAGGCTTGTAGCCGACACTCTCATCCGCACCTTCTTCAAATGAACGTGTCAGATTAATTTCTAGATCACGACTGTAACAAGCAACCAATAGTAAGGAGTGCAGGGGTCTGAGCCATGCTGCCCCGACAGTATTCCTGTGATAATAGAATGATCCTGCAAAAGAGAAGTGCCTGGAAAAAGAAATAAAATATGAGCTGAGGAGAGATGTAGAGGGTTTTTTATTTATTTTTTTTATTTTTTTATGAGAGCAATTTAGAGCAGCGAGAAGAGGAGGAAGATGTCGGAGAGAGAGAATATGATTGAGTGGTGACATGAGGTCCTTCTTGAGGAGATGAATTGTAAGGCTATAACAGAAGATGGGAAATGACTGTGAATGTCCGCTGACGATGCCCCTGCTGCTTGACAACGCTACGCTGGCAAGTTTTGGACGCTTCATCGGTGTGGAAAAGGGTGTCGACAAATTCTGAGCTATAGGTCCTATTCCTAAATAAACTGTCAGTCGAGTGCTACTTGGCTTATAAATAGATACAAGTTGTTTTTCTGAAATGCTGTGTCTGGACCGGTGAAACTTGGTGGAAATTGGTGGAGCCGCCCTCTTGTCGCTACACTTGAAATTGTTCAACTCCATCACCATCCCACAATCCTCTGCACAATTTCTAGGCCTGCTCTCATTCAGATGAATAGGGAGCGTCACCTCACCTGCGAACTTTGCTGTTCAATAGACTCTGCTGTTTCAACTGGAATTTTCTATGTGGTACAAACCAGTCCTGACAATTACTGCAAACTCTAGCATGTGGTCAGTTGTAGGGATGGGACAATATATCGAAATTCAGTGTATCAATATAAATATATTCAATACTCAATATAAAATGAATCGCAAGCTCCCTTATATTATTCTGTAGTAATCACAAATGAGACGGCTTGCCCAATACAGCTTCAGAAGCTTTCCATCCAAATTATAGTATTTGCGCTTGGTAATGACATTTTTACATTATTGTTTATATTCTAGCAACCATTGCTAGGAAGATTTGTGTCTCAGAAATAAACATAATTCTGCACAGTCACACTTTGTTGTCATTGAACTTGCATTTATTACCTCATACTAAAACCTCATATCGCGTGTTTAATCGTATCGTGAGAAAAGCATATCGTCCCATCCCTAGTCTAGTTTGTCCTCTGTCATTTTGCCCGACCATATTCCTCTCCAACCTTGAGCTTCACGGCCGACCGTCTCGTAAATATTTTAAAAGAAAAACAGCGGCAGTTGGTGTAAAGTCCGCTCATCACGGGGAGCGGCATAGCTGAACGCACAGACGTACGGTGCCATGGAAATGGGCCGCAGCATCTTTTGTTCAGGATGGGACTGCGCACAGACATAGCTTTGTGTACGTATTTGTGTGTGTGTGTGTGTGTGTGTGTGTGTGTGTGTGTGTGTGTGTGTGCGGACGTATGGAGTGGAGGGTCACTTTTGTGTTCGCACACAAGGAGACAGTGTAGCTGAATGCAGCAAACGGCGGCGTCTCCCTGGCAGAGGAGCAGCTGTTATTGTGAGTGCCGTCCTCTTTGCCATTCACGCAGCCTCCGTCACCGCACCTCTCCTCCTCCTCCTCTCCCTCACTACCCCTCTCTCTCATGTACCAGTCTCTCACAACCATGGCCTCATTCCCTCTTTCTCCATTATTTTTTTTTTTCTCTTTCCTGAACCCCCCCTCCTCCCCACCCTCTCTCTCTCTCTCTCTGCTCTCCCACTCTCCCTCTTTCTGTTCCTCGCTCTTTCATTGCAAGCTTCTGATGATCTATCTCCCTGCTCCCATCTCCTCTCTCCTCTCCCTCCCTCCTCCCCCCTGCTCCACTTCTTCAATCTATTTCCCTCTCTTTTGCCCTTGCCTTTTCCTTTTTCCCCTCTCTCTCTCTCTCCCCTTCTCCCTCTCTCTCTCTCTCTCTCTGTCTCTCTTTCTTCTGCAGCCTCAATGTTCCTCTGTGTGAATAGCTGGGATGCTTTTGTAGAAGGTTTCCATAGTGACGGGCCATTTGAACAAGTCGTCATTCACGTCCGTTTGCTGTAAGCTGGAGAGAGGCCATGTTATCTCCCCCCGACACACAGACAGACCTGCGCCGCTCAATCACCACAACCGTTATCCCGCTAGTAGAGAGTTGCTACATATCTTCTTGTTGCCCGCTTAATTACGTACACATTTCACCACGCTGTTCATCTCCCTCTTCTTCTTCTTCTTCTTCTTCCCTCGTCTTTGTATAAGCGTGACGCCGTACCAGATCAAGTTGCGGGTCGATCATTGCCCCCCCTGGAAACTGGCGGTCATTACCGTGCACGGTTTTGAAATGTAGTTTACTTAACCTTAATTTAAAAGGTGGTACGCGTAGCATTTGAACATCAATAAATGATTACCACATTCATTTTCAGGCATAAATAAAACACAACGAGACCATCGATGAGAAGACTGGCAGCCTCTACCGGCCTCTGCACTGCCAATTCCAATTCCACTAGTCCGACTGCATAGCTTCAGCTTTACATTAGCTTACCTCGTCAAAATGCATATTGGCTGTTATCGACTCTTATCTTTCTTCTTGCTCTTCAGAAACACAGAGTGACGACAGGGAGGGGAGGTGGGGGGGTCAAGAAGCAACACCCTCTTAGAGACCAGAAGAAACAGGATTTATGGGAGATGTGGTCTTACTTTTGACATATAAAGACAATTCAAGTCGCACAGTGTTCTCTTTTCTTTTAGTTGTTGTGTTTTATTATCCCAGCAGATGTTTTTGGCTACGTGGCCTTCGTCATGGTGATATAGAGGAAATCGAGTCACTTCCTTATATGTCCTGCACTGGGTCGTAGGTCACAAAGTATAAGCATATATCTGTGATATAACCATTTGTCATAATCCTTTCATCACAGCTTATCGAGGAACCGAAAATGCTACACGTAATACTTTGTCTCTTTCAAGGGAGACCTGGTCAAGACACCAGACAGAAAGTTCTAGACTAATAACTATATTTCAAATCACATAAGAGGTAAGCGCAAAGTCAAATGTGAGTGCTGAAAAAGCAGTAATCCAATAGCAGACCATCAGGAGCCAAGTGTGCATAAATGTCCTCATTGAGCCTGCCTCAGATCCATCATGATCACTTTGAACTCATCTAGAGAGACCGACTCTTTCCCCTTTTTTAAATAGTTTTGCTGAATGAGTTTGATGTGGAGACACAGAGAGCAGACGAAGGCTCTGTCTCAGCATCGCTACCGTGGCTTGAGGCGTGAGAGAGGCGAAGCGGCCCGGGGGCGGGGGGGCGGGTCAACGGTGTTTCCAGAATTTCGGCACTTTGGAACGGCTCCACGGCCTCGTTAAAGACAGGCATGTTCAATCAAGCACAGATTGCAAATAGGGTTAGTATGTGAATCGGGAGGCTGGTGCCGGCGCGTTGTGGTGGGGCCGTTGTCTTCCACGGTGGGTGATGGGCGTGTGACAGTATTTTTCCACTCCCCCTGTGTGTGTGTGTGTGTGACTGTTGGGGTGGGGGGGCAGGCGGAGCAACGAGCTGTCCTCTCCTGTCCCGTCCCGTCTGGCTATGAATGATGGAAGGTTAACGAACCACACAGAGGTGACCCACTGTTCAGCTGTCTGTGGAGCATCATCCTGTCACCTGCATCACACACGCACAAACGCACAGAGTGGCGCACACAGATGTAAATACACTTTCTTCCCACAGTTTCCTGTAAGAAATTAAAATTTGTTTGTGGTCAGTGTATCTGTTTGGGCATGTTTCTAAACTATGATGACCTTGTTTGCTTTGGGATTTTTTGTGTTTGGGTTCCCTTCGTCAGATCAGATCGTTTCCCAAGCATTTCCGTTTTAATTGTAAGAACGTCACTTACTGCAATCGTAGCCGTGTCGCTTGAGAGGAATTGGAGCTAATGAGTGTTTTTTGGGCCAAGAGACCGATTCCTCAGCAGATTCTCGAGAAGAGGAAGGTGGGTGACGGTTACAAAAAGGGAAGGACTCGTCTCGCCCACGCAGAGCTTAAGTCAGCTGGACTTTTCGGTAAATTTCACCCTGGTCGTTCTGTTCAGAGGAAAGTGCCACTGACTGGACTGGACTGTCCCCCATCTGTGAGGGTGTTTTGCGCTGTGGGAGGGGACCGGTGACTCATAGGGCAATTCCAGAGTATAGTCTCGGGACGCTTCAGATGGCTGCGGCGAAGACAAAAGGCCATTTCAGTCAGACAGTGGAGCTCATTTGCATTGCAGCGAGGGACTGCCCTTTTGATTCAGAGACTAAGAACACGACACCTTTTTTCCTTTTTATTATTCTGTTTTTACTGTCTGCCCTTTCACGGGTGGGGGTGGGGTGTCGGGTCAGTAGGAAAATGTCATTGTCCCTCTGTGGCTGTCCTCCCTCTCATCTGTTATCTGTGGCTGCTGAGCCATTTGTTTAGTGCTGATGTCAGTGGCCTTCCCACAGGTTTCACTTCCTGTAGGAGTCACACTCATGTCACACTGACTGCCTCAACAGGTGTGTTTGTTTGTTTGTGTGTGTGTGTGTGTATGGATGGATAGACAGACAGACTTAAAGTTTCACAATGAAACCGCATCTCGCTTCCTCAATTTGATGTATTTCCTGTTTGTACAGGATATTGCGGTGGGACATAATAATAAATCATATAATATGAAAACCAACTTGGCCGTAACACAGGGGGGGATCATTAAAAACTGTAAACCAATGGAATATCAGTTAGGGAGAGAAAGGCAGTTTTATTTGATGGGGAGGAACAAAGGGGCGGGATTGTTCAAAAATCAGTGATGGTTTTATTGATTGGATTTTTTCCTGGTACACAATGAAGTCACCACTTAAGTTTTTCCATTTTCCAGGAAGTAAAACTAATGAGATTTTCATATAACAATACAATAAAATATTTTTTTCCCCATTTTTTTGGTATAAATTGTCATATAGGTGTATGGTGTGCTAGAATGCGCTAAAAAGGCAGAAAAAATAAGTCATTTTTTAATTTCTGTGTGACTTTAAAGAGCTATAAGTATCTTATGACATTTATCTTCTATTAGTGAACCAGGAATCAGTATGTCTCTGGCACAACTTACGGTGGCCTGTATTGGACAGAAATACAAAAGTCACAACAGAACACCTAAGCTAGCTAATTAGAGCAGAGATCCAATATAAACATTGAGTGAGCAGTATATATACAGTATATCACAATGCAAAATATTGTAATAATAATATTAATTTGTCATTTACTTTTTTGGCTTGAGAAAGAAATGTGTTGTCAGGCCCGTCGGTCCATCTTTGAGCATTTCAAAATGCAATAGGTGGGGTGTGTGGGGAGGTTTGTCCCAAAATAAAGTACAGGCCGAAAAGTTTTTAAACACCGCAAATCTCAGCACCTGGCAAAGTAATCGCTGAGTCATTGGTATTGATCAGTCATTTTGTACTATGGCACAGTAAAAATCATACTTAATGTACCTTTAAATTATCCTGGATTCAATTGTCACGGCAGCAACAGCAGCTTGAGACACGATAAACAAAAAAATAAAAAGCTAATAAAGGAATGAGAAAGCTGGAATCGCCCCTCTGTATCAACACGACACAGTAATCAGTAGATATTCTTTGTCCTCTCCTCATATATGGCACATGAATCAAGAATGAAGAAGGATATTACACAAATCTATATGCGTATACGTGTGTGTGTGTGTGTGTGTGTGTCGGTGTGTGTGTGTGTGTCTTCTTGCCATCCCCAGGCTTTCTCACCACTGCCTATCTTGTTTAAGCATTAAGTCACCACAGGGAAGGATTAGGCGGCTTAGCTATGCCAGGCATTCCTTCACAGGGTCACATGGACAGTAAGCATTCTGGGAACCCGCGAGTCCCAACCGGTGCCTCGCACTGGGGCTGTTTTTATAGGACTGCAACGGGGCGGCTTCACCATACCTCTGCCAAATTTAGACCGTTTTGTGCCCACCGCTTAGCGAGGCCCGCCACCGAAGTCTAAAGGTCTGCAGTCTGGTGACGGAGCCGCCGCCAGCTGCTCTCACAGTCGTTGCTTTTCCACACAACACAGGCAATTAACAAAACTTATGTTTGTCACCAACGTCAGCCAGGCTTCCCACCTACCTTGACCCATTTAGTAGACTGGTGTGTTTACCGGGGAGGTTTGTGTACAGTGTGTGTTTTGGCTAGTTGATAGTTAATAGGTCTGTTGATGTGTCTGTGTTTGTGTTGGAGGGGAAAACCGAGGCGCCAACCCCGGTGTTTTTAAAACCGTAATGGCCGTCGTTACTTCCCCCTTTCCCACCGTCCTCTCTGTGTGTGTCCTGAGCTCTCACACTGCTGATCACGCTGCCCCGAGGAGCAGACCTGAGGCCACACACACACACACACACACACACACACACACACACAGATAGGATTAGCTACTTTGGATCTTGTCCAGATACTGCGGGGCAGGGCATGTAATAACTGACCCATACTGGACCAGGAGGGTCCAGTAGGGAATGCCAAAATCTCTTTAAAGGATAATACCGGTGTGTTTTTTTAAGTTTGTGCCAATCACCTAGGTTGCCCCTCTCCTTTGCACACAGTCAGTATAGTTGAAGCTGTCGGGGCTCGTTTTCCTCCCTTCAGAAGAGGCCATCTGCTGCCATTCATTTTTGTACAGCATGAAAAACAACTTCCACAGACTCGAAAATTGCCTGAGCTGGATAATCCATCACAGTAAACGTGGAGCCTTAATTTGGTTTTGTCAGAGTTTCTGTTTTATCGTCATTTCATTGTGCCCGAGTTGAGCGCTTTCACGTCAATGTGTGGATTGTGTGATACGCTCTGCCGCCTGTCGATCACCTGACACCCACAGGAAGAAATGGAAGCGTCCACCAGGAAATAATCCCCCATCAAAACATGTCGCCTTACAAACTTTATTGCCACATCCATCTCTTAGTTAGCAGTTAATTTCAAGCTAGGTTTGACATCATAAAGTTTGTATTTTAAAAATGACAACAAAAAAAAAATCTAATTACATACAGCAGGCATTGTAAAATGATTATGGGAAATGTAAACTAGATGTAGACAGTAAATGGCCTGTAACTCTAAATGATGCTGTTATTCTCCTATAAGTGTTGCTGGGTAAATTGAATATCGTGCTAATGTTTTCCATGGGAGATGAAGGCAGATTCACCTCTAATGTATATGGTGTGTGTGTGTGTGTGTGTTTGGATTAGCTTGGGTTGGTCATTAGAAACCCAGACTTTTAAGGTATTTTTGTCTCTTACAAGGCTGAGGAGGGGAAAAAAACAAGTCTTTGTTTTTGTGTGTGTGTGTGTGTGTGTGTGTGTGTGTGTGTGTGTGTGTGTGTGTGTGTGTGTGATGTTCCATGTGTTATTCCATGAGAGGCACCGCCATGTCTTAGCTTGTTTTATGAGAAAGTTGGCGTAGCACAGAGCAGGCTAATAAACCCTGTTTGTGTGCTAGAGGCAGACTGGGAAGGGGGCGAAAAGGCTTGTGTGTGTTTGCCTGCTTGCTGTATGGGAGGTGTGTGTGTGTGTGTGTGTGTGTGTGTGTGTCCATTCTTGCTCTGTCTCTCTCTACCAGTTTAACAGTTGTTTTAAACTTTACGTAGTGTGGTGTGAAAGGCAGCAGCCAGCTCTTCCCCTGCCAGTAAAGAGTGAAAACAAGCTAAATGATCCTCAGCCCACACAGCTTCTGACAGGCGTTTTCCCTGCGTTCACACTGCCTCCCGCCATTCTTTATTGCATTACAGTCAGTGTTCATTTGGGAATAATATGTCAAAGCAGTGACATAAGCCAATCAGTGCACATTCCCTGCTGCCGTTTGTCTATTTACCCTATTTGCCCAAGCTTTCTCTCTCTCTCTCTCTCTCTCTCTCTTTCTATTCCTGCCTTCCACTCCCTCGCTCCCTCGCTCTTTGTCTGTCTCTCTGACTCGCAAAACATGCCTCCACATAGCGGCAGGTGTTCACACTTACACGTGATGTAACATCTCAGGGTGAGTCAGTAATGAGAGATGCTCGATGAGTTACGCTCGTTTAGGTGTGGCATATTTTTCCAGTAGCTGTGTGTGTGTTTGTGTATGTGTGTGTCAGCGTTGTAGTTAAGACCAAGACCTGAGCTGTATCAAGTCCATTAAGACTTTCAAGGGTCGGGGGGGTCGGGGGAGGGGGGGGGGTGTGAGTCGAGACCGAGACCAGAGTCCAATTCAAAACCATGACTGTAATAGTGTTGATCTGCCATCACAGTGAGGGCTCAAAACCAGTTTCTCTTCGAATATTTCAAAACAAAAAAACAAACATTATTTAAGCATTTTAGTAAGACGCAACTGGACATTTGATAAGATTACTACATGACAGAGGGCATTGTAAGGGAGAGGTTTGTCAGATCTAATCACACTAAAAAAGAAAAAAATAATTTAGACTCGGATGATGTGATCGACAGTGGCGATGACACTCCAGTTGCGAACTCGAGCGGTCTTGAAATAAATGTCCGAGTCATCGCTGTCTGAGAGGGAGTCAAGGCCGAGTAAGAACGCTGTCAAGTCCAAGACGAGAACTAAGAGACCCTTTAAAATGTGGCGTGTCGAGTACTACATCACTAGTGTGTGTGTGTGTGTGTGTGTGATTGTGTGTGAGATTGTGTGGCAGGCTATTAGGTCAGCGGCATTGACTGTCCAATCTGTGTTGTCTTGAGGCCCATCATCCTCCTGGCTGGGGAATCACGGATGATGAGAGAGGGATCACAGACGAGACAAATCACTTCTACTTCTTCTATGCTCGGCCTTCCCCCTAAAGCCCTCAGTGTGTTTGTGTGTGTGTGTGTGTGTGTGTGTGTGTGTGTGTGTGTCACTAACTCCTGCTCTCTGCTGCCCCTGGTGGCTCTGCCCTCTGTTCAACCCCCGGCTCAGAGCGGCTCTTCCTTAAGTAAACAGGCATGTGACTCCAGGTTTAAGGCAATGCTATTAACCGCTCTGTTGCCCTGCTCCTGCTCCCCTCATGCCATTGTTGCACTTGGAGAATAAGACACACTAAGCCTTTATCACCTAGTGGAGCCCGAGAGGTGCTGGGATGGCCCAGCGCTTGTGTTTTTTTACCCCCCCCCCCTCTCTTTTGAACTAACGGCCACAGAGGCTAGTTGTGGTCAGGCTGTCGCTGCTGTGGTGCCACTCTTGTTTTCCTCCCTCAGTTCCTTCCCTCCCTCTCTCCCTCCCTCCCTCCCTCCCCGTCTCACACACCCCAAGCCAATCTCACAAAGGAATGAGAGGGAGGAGGAGAGCAAACAGTGAGCGAGCCACAGGCCGGTGGTGGTGCAGAGAGGGAGGCAGGGAGGGAGGAGTGGAGCGGGACAAAGACATGCAGATAGAGCAAGGAGGGAAGATGAGGTTCACCCAGGGCTGTCGTGCCTCTAGGACCCAATCAGGACATTCCTGGTGTGTGTGTGTGTGTGGTGTGTGTGGTGTGTGTGTGTGTGTGTTGTACTTGCTCGAGTGGGCTTGTGTGGCTGCATGCATGTATGTAGTTGTGTCTGTTTTGTGTGTGTGTGCATGTATGGGTACATATGCGCTTGTGTGTCTGCATGTGTGTGAGTGAGTGTGTGCGTGTGTTCATGCTTGCTTGTATGGCTGCTAGTGTAGCTGTGATTGTGTGTGTGTGTGTGTGTGTGTGTGAGTGACAGAAAGTGAGAATGAGTGTGTGTGTTTGTTTATGCTTGTTTGCGTGGGTGCACATGTGCTTCTGCGTGTGTGTGTGTATGTGAGAGTGTGTGCATATGTGTGTGTATGTGTTCATGCTTGTCTGCGTGGGCACCAATTTGCTTGTGTGGCTGCATGTATGCATGTGTTTGTGTGTGTGTGTGTGTGTGTGTGTGTGTGTGTGTGCAGACTCAGCGCTGGCTGGCTCCGCGGCTCATCACACGCTACAGCCAACTGCTGATTACACAGGACTTGTTTTCGTCCCTGCTCTCCTCTGTTCTGCGCCTATTATCAGCCTGGGAGACTGCGCAGAATTAGACCGAGAGCCTTGTCTAACACACAAGTCACTCAAGTCTCCCTCTCCAGCCGTTCTCCTCGGCTCAGCGCGGGCCGGACGCCGCCTCTCCTGCGGGGCCGAGGACCCGGGTAGCGGCAGCAGACGCTCGGACAGCTGTAGAGTCCGACAGTCCTCGCTCAGTCCCTCTCTCTCTCTCCGGGACCAGGGTCCTGTTTACCCAGTCTGATGACATTATGACAATCAAGCGGGGATCAGTTCCGTTCCGCTTCCTGTCCGGGCGGGGGGGGGGGGGGGGGGGCGCTCCCTGGTGTGTTTTGGGATAGTCAGGCATGCAGAGTCACCGCGGCACGCTGATTCATTAGAGTTTCCCCCATTGCTGCGACACCGCTGGCGTCAGGCGCGGGGGGGGGGGGCAGCAGGCCGTGACCTGCTGTTGTCTCAATGAAGAACCGATTAGATGACCGACACTAGCAGCCCACCCAAGGGCAATTTTTTGGAAGCCGATCGCGTGACGGCTAATTACGCAGCAGAGTTTTTGGACCGTTGCCGTCCGTGGTGTTCAAGTCGGGTCCGGTGAAGGACAGCCAGACAGGGCGTTCCGGCTTCCTGCTCGCAGAAAGAGGAACTGCGAGAGTTCAGTAAATTGAGCAGGATTTGTGACGACAGGAAGGAGGTAGCTCGACGGAGGGGAAGAGATAGTAGATTTCCTCTCTCGTCCAAAAGGGTGGGGAGGTAAACACAGATGGGCCATTCTGATGGAAAAAAAAATCACAAAAATATTAGTTGAACAAAATGCTGTTTTTGTATCTCATTACACATGCTATCTCTACACATTAAATGGCATTGCCTGTATGTGTCTGTAGTTGATGTGAGATGTCTAGTGGATCAGGAGTCATCAGTGTTTGCCATCAGGAGTAAATGATCTATTCCTTGTGGCCAGACTTTTGTCCCAGGAGGCCTAGAGAAGCAAAGCTCTGCCCTAAACTAGGAATGTCCTGGTTTGTGAGGCATGACGGACTGGATCTTTCTCTCTCTCTCTCTCTCTCACTCTCTCTCTCTTCTCTTCTCTCTTCTCTGTCTATCTCTCTCTCTGTAGCCTCTCAGTCACTCAGTGGGCATTGGAGCAAAAACGAGCAAAACCTCACGCACAAATCCAATCAAACCCCTAGTCGTCCAAACATCAAGCTAACCAAACACTCCAGAGCTGCAGGCTGGAGCTGCATTCAATTTCTTTCTGTCTGAGCCCCTCTCTCTGTGTCTCTCTCTCTCTCTCTCTCTCTCAGCACTGCAGTGAGTGGCGTTAGTTGCCAAGCGTTGACAGGCCGTTCTGATGCCGTTCCATCGCATCCCTTACAGTTATCCACCGCAGTACGGCCATGAACTGGACCTGCTTTATGTGTTCAAACAAGTTCGCTCTTCCCGGTGTCGGGCCTCTGTGTTGGACTCATAAGGGAGTTTATGAGGAAAAGCGAAGGGGGCAAACAGTGTCTCAAGTCTGACTGCAAGCCAGAATGCTTCTATCTTTTATGGCTGTATAATGATGGAGTGCATTAACCCCTGTTTCTCTCTCTCTCTCACTCTCCCTCTCTCTCTCTCTCCCTCTCTCTCTCTCGTTCTCTCCAGGCGCTGGCAGCCAACGCAGGCACGGGGTTTGCCGTGGCCGAACCGCAGGTGGCCATGTTCTGCGGAAAGCTCAACATGCACGTCAACATCCAGACCGGCCGCTGGGAACCCGACCCGTCCGGAACCAAGACCTGCGTAGGAACCAAAGAGGGAGTGCTGCAGTACTGCCAGGAGGTGAGTCACCGTGACACAAATACGCTTGAAGTGGCTAAAAATACGCCGCTTTCCGGGAAGGCGTAAAAGTAATGGGATTTTGATGTAAAAATAAGAGCAAAGTAAATTTTTTGGGACATTTATTGTTAAATAGGTGTTATGATATGGGGAACTGTGGTGGGTAAAAGTCATTTTTCATTTCACTGTGATGTGAATGAGCAACTTCTATTAGAGAGGCAGTTGCTGGCAAGCCGTTGTTCAAAGACAGA